>NC_088874.1:5649588-5949588 GCF_032884065.1 Artemia franciscana | reverse complement strand
TCTGTTACCCTTTGCACACTTCAACCACACTTGACAGGCGTCACCCTATGTACGTCATTTCTGAAAGTCGGCAACCCTTCGGATTTTATTTGTACTTTATGAAATTTCCCTATTTTGGTTATACTGCCTATATAGTTGTCAAGATTTGAGCTTGTTTCTGGATATGTACTTGTATGATATAGCCCCTATCTAATATTCTTCTAGTATATTTCTCTTACACTCAATCCTAATGAAATATACCTAAGGATGATAAAAATATAATACTTTAGAAAGGAATTTGTGCTATATCTTTGCGCATTGGGGGGGTCGGGTGGGGGTAAAGTGTACTGGGTCTAATATATTCTCTGAGGCCAGCCTGACTCTTATACATAATAATGATAGATGGTAATAAGCTTACTTAAGCTATGGATGTCAGGTGATTGATTTTTGACAAACGATAATTTTGACAGGACCTGTGCCTGTCATTATCAGGTTCAAATTCAAATGTCTTGCCAGAAAATAAAATCACTAAATAAATAAAACTAAAAACACTGAACAACACTAATAATGAGCCGAACCTGGAACTATTGTTGTGACTTGGCCCGAATTTTGGTAGAGGCATTGATGGCTGCTATCCTAGTAGATCTTATAGAGGTTGGGCCTGTAGGAAAGGTGGCCATCATGGCCATCGAAATTATTGTTTGAAAAATTCAATCACCTGACATCCATAGCTTAGATAAGCTTATTACCATCTGTCGTTATTACATATAGCGGGTGTGCATCCCTCTTGTGTTGCGTAAAATACATATTATGAAGTAAGAACTGTTTTCTAACTCTACACTGTCCAAACACTTTACTCCCACCCCTCTAATGTGCAAATATATAGCCCAAATTATATATTTTCCAACTATTCTGTCACTTCTCTCTGCCCCGTCTCAATCTAAGCTGAGAGACACTAACGAAAAAAACCCGGTCCTACAATGCGTCAATGAATGAACAACTTAATCGGTAGGGGCTATATCATACAAGTACCCTGGATGTTCGGCTTTAGAGTTGGCTGTCCAGTTAAAAAAAAGTTAAATAGCGACTAAGAAAGATATTCACTGCTCTTCATCCCAAGGGGTAGCCTACTTATAAAAATTGGATGCATCCAGGGGCGCACAAAACGCGTGGTGGAATTTTGCCATGTGTGGCACAAAGAGGCATGGCATGGAATGAGACAAATAGCGCTGTTAGATGTTTACCAGGTAGCAGAGAGTGTATAACCCCTTACTTCATTCCAAATAAGGATGTCAGTTAAAATTGTCAAACATATGCTCAATAAAAAAAAAAAAATCAAAGAAAGAATAAAAGAATAAAAATCAAAGAAAAATAAAGAATATAAAAAAAAATCAATAAGAAAAAATCAAAAAATCAAATATGCTCAATTAAAAAAAAAAAAAAAAAATAGACAAAAATACATCAGATCATCTTAACTGAATCTGGAACATAGACGTTAACAGAAATTATTTTATTGTTGGCAAAATTATTGGCAAGGATATTGACTATACAAGGGTCACTTTGTAATTCTCCTGCCAAACGTAATTACCAAAATATTTATTGTGTCAATAATCAGGGGCACGCGTGTCAGAGTTTTGGGGTGTATTTTGTAATATTGTAGGTTTGTGTTGGAGGAGGGGGATTGAACACGCAAAAGAAGTACATTTTTATGCTAAATTTTTCGATTGTTTCCAAGGATGTAATATGGCTAGTCTTGGAGGGATTTAACCCCTGTTTCCTCCTTAGGCAGCTAGTGCACAGTAGATATACAAGGTATAAAAAAACTAATTCGAATTAAAACCTGTTTTTATAAATTTTTAGCCCCGATTTTGACGTCATATGTGCTCGCTGTTTTACTTGTTTATTTGTTTGTAAGTGATGAGGGATGCATTTGGTTGTTAGTGTTAGTTATGCATTTGGTTGTTAGGGATGCATTTGGTTGTTAGGGATGCATTTGGTTGTTAGTCTCAGTTAAGCGATGAGGGATGCATCCCAAATGTTCTACATTTGGAGCACTGTCTCTTTTTTTTTCCAAAATAATGGCTTAAAATTTAAACAGTTAAAAATTTTCATTGAAACTTTATGAAACAGCACTTCAATTGCAAATTTTCGTTCTTGAGTACTCAAAAACATAAAGGGTCTCAAAGTATAAATCAATAAACAATCAAAACCAATTATTGGTAAGCGGCCGTAACACCTAGCCAATCATTTTTCTGGAAACAATCAGGTGATGTTATATTATCGTAACTGAAGTGCTTCTCCAAAATACTTCTATAATTAAAGCCAGTAGATTTTGAGATCTATAATGAAGACTATACGTTTCATTTCATCTTTTTATGTGCCTGAAGCATGAAGGCAATCTAGTATTTCTCATTTTAGAGACTGCATTCAGTCAGTAGATTTATTAATTAAATTAAAGTATAAATATATATGTACCCTGGTGTCAGGTATGCTTGCTGAATATGCAGCGTTGGTTGTCAATTTCTATCAAGGCCGTGATTAAGTAAACCGATAGAACTCGAAAATCCCATGTTAAAATGGAAAATTTTTATTTAAAAAGTACTCAAGTATTCATTGGCGGAAGATACCGCTTTTAATATCAGGCTGTAGCTCCTTGAAGATGCTACAAAATATTTGCTAGGATTTTGCTCTATCTCCTCTAATTGCTTAGAAATCTTAGAAAATGTCTCACGCTTTTTCACAACTGTACTCTATGAAGGATATTGCTTATAGAACAAAATCGGTACTATCATGAGCAGAAGACAATAACCTGTAAGATGATTGCAACCATTTTTCGATGTATTTTCCTGTTTTCGAACAGTCCCATAGAATATTTTCAGCTACCTGAAATTTTTACAACTTTTTTGCCAGAAAAATCGTTTCAGATCGCCGATAACACCCCTAGAGACCAGATTGACAAGCTGTTATAATTAACCTGCTATTTCCGCCACTGAATGAGTGCTATTTGAAGGGTTTTTAACAGTCGACGGTCTCTAGAGAACTGAGAGACAGAAGGCTACCCTAACTTTGATTTTGAACCTCGATGTTTTCAAGTTCACTTAATCACGGCATTAGTTTCGTTACCGTATATAAAGTTTCGTGTATTTACCTATAATTTCAAGTTATTTGATTTGTTCTGTAAGTAAATACCAATCACCTTATGCTTCGCCAAAGTAATAACTAGTATTCTTACAAAGCAATTTTTGGATAACATTTTGGGTGGCATTATAGCGGAGTGTTCAAGCACGGAGAAACTTTGGAAAAGGTTTGGACCCAAAAAAATTCGTTCTTTTTACTTGATTAAAATTTCACGAAAACGAAACAATTACGGTTTGTCTTTTTTTTTGGCATAGCAACAAAAGGTAATTAAAAGCATGTGTACTAAAAGGTGGTGGTATTCATCGAATAATGACTTAGATGTTTAGGACAATAGTCTTTCTTTTTCTGTCTGGTTCAAGGGAATGGACATCACAAGGAATGTAAAATACGTGAGGTAGAATTGTCTTAATACGGGTTCGCCAGACTTGAAAATGGCCAGTCATGACAGTGGTTCCGTCACAGTACTGCACACCAGAGCTTGACCAGCAGAGCCCTCTTTTTCATGCTTCATAGTCAATATACCTAAAGACATCTCAAGCATTGTTTCTTCATATGGAATCAGTCAAGACTTTTTATTGCCATTGTTAGAGGAATAGTGATAACCATGACAATGTTCATTGTTTTATTATGTGGCTGAATTGCTCAGTAAGGCAATAGTGTTCCCTCTTGGTCTGCAAGAACGAGGTTTCGTCGCCCCCTCCCCCAAAAAAATCTCCGGATAAACTGTACTAAGTATATTGTGAGAAAAGAGTTTTGATCCCGTTCTAGTTACTACGCAGTTTAAATATTGATAGTATAGCCTATATAGCCTGTCGAATTTGTTTTATGACAAATAAAAACATAGGTCCGCGAATTTCTTAGACTTTGCCAGTCAATTAACTGGTACAGGACCAGCGGTGACGTAGGGGTTTTGGCCTAAACCCAAGGAAAAATGTACCTTTTGTTTTGTTTTGGGCTATCCTTCTGACAAAGTAATCAGAGATAAATGCAGATACGGACGCAATACCCCTTTTTAAGGAGACCCTTGAACTTCGAAAAGGCACGAAAAATAGCTGAAATAAATCGAAGAACAAGAAAACTGTAACAAGAATAACGAAATCTTCAGACCTGGGGAATAGTGGTCTGGGTATCTTCCGCAAGTTTTTAATTAATATTGCCAATATAGAAAAACTGTTAAGTGACGATAATTCACATGGTTATTTTAGAGAATTGCAGGGTTTTTAACTGTTTCTGTGTTTTGTTGCATACTCGAATAATATTCTGTGGTACAACTACTACTACTAACAACTCACTGTAACTGCCTATGACCTACACAGCTGCGCACTTTCTTCCACCCCAACCGATCCAAAATTTTACTCTTGAAACCCATGAAGTTTCAGGTTTATAAATTTTTTTGTTATATCCCATTTGGAGACGACTTTCTTTTTGGTTTGCCCGAAATAAATGGGCCAAAAATTATTCATCCTTCATTTGTAAAACTGGACCTAGCCATCAATCCCTTTCTTTCATTGTACCCTAGAAAGACATATAGAACCATATTTTTGTAGAGCCTTGTGCTCAATATAGCCTACGGTCAGTCAAGCGAGTACCTAAAACCATGCTTAGACAATTACTCTGGAAAATATTTAAAATGTCTTCACCCTTTAAAAGCGCCTATGCTTCAGAGCCACGCGTGACCACTATTATAGTTCACAGACCTTTCTTCTTATTTTTCCAAATTTAAATATTCTATGGACATTAATTATTGTTACTAATCTGTACTGTTTCTTGATTTGAAGGATAAATTAAATCATTTTATAATTTATATACAATGTGTATTTGGCTCGTGAGAATATTGTGTTTATTTAAAAGGCAGATATTTTTTTTCTTTTTTCTTTTTTCTTTGACTAAAATGGATAAATCCAGCTTGAGGTTTCAAGGTTTCTAAGGTCTTTCAAGACTAAATTCAATTTTCTAGATAGAAGTGTTCATTTTATTTTATCTTATTTGTTCAATGGGTTGAAGCCACTGAATGAAAGTTCGTATCAGAGCCAATGATAAGAATAACTGAAAATTATTTGCTGAATACAACTATGCCCCTTACATAAATTAAATAAAAAAACAATTTTTTTAAAAACTGAAAGTAAGAAGTGACATTAAAACTTAAAGGAACAGAAATTACTCTGTATATGAAAGGGGCTTTTCCTCCTCAACGCCCCGCTCTTTACGTTAAAGTTGGACTCATTTTCTTAACTCTACTTTTTAAAGCAGTAAGAAACTTTAGCGTAAAGAGCGGGGGGTTACGGAGGAAAATCCCTTGTTTTTTGAAAAACAAGGGCTTTCCACAACAAGGAAACTTGTTGTGGAAAAACTTGTTTTTTTATTTAATTTCTGAACGTTTTGGAATTAATGCAAGTTTTGATTTTGGCTCTTCGCACATAAATAATGAAAATGAAAATTGCATATTATGTTTTTGGCTAAATGGCTTTCTCATAGTTTTAATCGGAAGATTTTGAGAAAAAAGGAGGGGGGAGGAGGCCTAGTTGCCCTCCAATTTTTGATTACTTAAAAAAGCAGCTAGAACTTTTAATTTTTCACGAACGTTTTCATTAGTAAAAAATATACGTAATTTACGATTTAACTTACTTAACGAACTTTTATTCTCGTATGTTTATATTACGTAAATGGGGGGGGGGGTCACCCCCTAGTCAATACCTCGCTTTTTACACTAAAACTTGAATTTTGTCCCAATTCCTTAAGAATGACCCCTGAATCACAAAGGCCGTAGAATAAATAGTTGAAATTACTAAAAATACTTTAGCGTAAGGAGCGAGGTATTACGAGAAGGTGAACCCCTCATATGCATAATAATTTCTGTTCGTTTAAGTTTTAAAGCTGCTCCTTACTTTCATTTGAAAAAAAAACTTTTCATAATTATTTTTTCATTGGTTTTTTAAATAATACTAGAAATGTCTTCCCCATGACAAATTCCTCCATGGAAAGATACTCCCACGAAACCCTCCTCAACTTCTCCCCCCCAAACCAAAAAAATCCCCCTGAAAACGTCTGCACCCTTCCCAATAGCCATTAATATATGTAAACAACGGTCAAAGTTTGTAACTTGCTGCCCCTCCCAAGGGGACTGTGGGGGAGTAAGTCGTCCCCAAAGACATAGTTATTAGGTTTTTCGACTATGGTGAACAAAATGGCTCTCTCTGAGTTTCGATCCGGTGACTTTGGGGAAAAAATGAGCGTGGGAGGGGGGCTAGGTGCCTTCCAATATTTTTGGTAACTTAAAAAGGGCCCAAGAACTTTTAATTTCCGTTAGAAACATTCTAGGAACACTGAGTCGATACGATCACCCCTGGGAAAAAAAAATAAACACGCATCCGTGATCTGTCTTCTGGCAAAAAATACGAAATTCCACATTTTTGTAGATAGGAGCTTGAAACTTCTACAGTAGAGTTCTCTGGTACGCTGAATGTGATGGTATGATTTTTGTTAAGATTCTATTACTTTAAGGGGGTGTTTTCCCCCTATTTTCTAAAATAAGGCAAATTTTCTCAGGCTTGTAACTTTTGATGGGTAATACTAAACTTGATTAAACTTATATAATATCAAAATCAGCATTAAAATGTGATTTTTTTTATGTAAATATTGGTATCAAAATTCCGTTTTTTAGAGTTTTCGGTTACTATTGAGCCGTGTCGCTCCTTACTACAGTTCGTTACCACGAACTGTTTGATATGCACGCATTTTCGGTAACCATTGAGGCCTCCCATGCCAATTTTTGGTACCACGAAAGAAGGAAAATTATGCAAAATTTGCTCAAATAGGTAATAATTACTGGAGAGGAACTTAAACGGTTGCCAATGAGCGTCAAAGCAAAATTGAGTTTACAAGAATGAAAAAAGACGTATTTTCTGACACTGAAAAGATGCTAACTGAGAAACATATCAATGTCTAAAAGCCTTATTATTGACGAAAAAAAACAAGTAAATAAATCTTGTTACCATCCGAAAATGGCTATAGATTTATTATTTTCTCTCAAAAAGATTAAAAAGTAAAAAAAAAACTATGAATTTTGAATACACTTTTTTCAAGCAAAGAGGGAGCTTGCGAGCAAATTAACTTTCGTGTCTATTATCCAAGCCAAGTCTTCTAAGTTCACTGTTTTTTCTTGCGATTTTCAATTTATGACATTGAATAGTATATAATAGTAATTTATTTATTAACCACTTTACAAAACAGAGATTAAGTGGAGTAAATACAAAATAAAAACAGGAAAAGAAAAACAAGAAACAAAATTAATCACATACAAAAAACGGATAAGGCGATGAAAACATCCTAGCCAATAAGGCGCTTCAATAGCTAGCTTGGCACATAATTTTTCGAAAACACCAGTAATATCTGTCACACAATACTTTTTAACCAGTTTAGTATTCTGTCAAGAACGAGGTAGGTATAAAAGAAATTTGCAGTACCGGTAATAATTTATACGAATACGTTTTAGATCAGCGGGCAACAGAAGTGGCCGAATACCAGTACAGAAGAGTACAGAATGATCACAAAAATTTGAGTAAATCCGAGTTAGTGCTCTTCTCCTATAGTGTCCACGATTTGCCACAATCTTAGAGTAACCGAGCCTCAGCTTATCACTAATATCTTTGACAGCACGAGACCATAATATGTTCAATCTTTGATAGAAAGACTGCATTTTATTCAGATCCTAATTCTATGTCTCTTTTTAGACGAAAAAACATCCACCCGGACATATCAAGCGTCCAATGAATGCGTTCATGGTCTGGTCACAAATAGAACGTCGTAAGATTTGTGAGACTCAACCAGATGTGCATAATGCTCAAATCTCAAAGCAACTTGGAGTACGTTGGAAAATGTTAAGTGATAAACAACGCCAGCCTTTTATAGAAGAAGCTGAACGTCTCAGAATTTTGCACTTAAAAGAATATCCTGACTACAAATATAAGCCACGAAAAAAGACAAAATCAATATCTTCGGATGAACTGAGCATAATAAAAGAGAGAAAAATTGTAAAAAATACGAAAGTGCACTCAGGGAAAACCCTTGTTGTTGGCAGCGGGCCATGTGCCACCCTGAATAATAACCGCAGTAATAGTCAACAGACTCTAAATAGCGCACTGAAATTTTTCGGCGGACAATCAACATTTAATTTAGTAAATTGTGATCATTTGAGGGTAAAATTTACAATCGACAAGAAGTTCAAAGAAGGTTTAAAGGACACAAAAGCTCTTACAGCTGTCAATCAGTTTACCCCCGAAAAGTCCCCTCCCAGTCCTCAAGACATACCTGAGTCACCGGAAAGTATGCTAAGCCTTGATGAAATACCACCAATTTCACCGGTTCGTTTACCAACGTTTGATTCTCTTTTATCAAAGGAATTTTCTATTGACCCACCCTTTGATGATTCATTAGAAAATTCGCTCCTTACCCCTTCTCCAGAACCAAGCGAAACTGTTTATCCTACCTCTGACCTAATATTTCGACTACAAACGGACATCATTAAACAAGAGCCAGTATTAACTCGGAGTGTAATACAAAACCCTGTTCTTGGTGATCTGGATTCGCTGTCCACAAATGACTTATTTTATTTAGAAGACGTTTGTTCTCTTACCTCAGTTGACCTAGATTCGTTGAGCACAGCGTCAAATTTATCAGCGTCACATTTTGAGTTTTCAACGTCTGATGTAAATGATGTGCTTATGGATATTGGTGTTAGTGGGGGATGGGATGACAATTATGTGAACATAAACTAGTCTACATATCTTACCAAAAAGGGGACGCTAATATTGCCGTTTTATTGGTTTGTTTGTATTGAGTATTCAATCTGTATACGGTTTTTCTCCTGTAGTTTAGAGACTAAGTGGCTACTCATATGCCCTTTCTCACTGGTCTTTCGATTAAGAACTTTTTACGGAAAGCTTTATGAATAAAGAAAAACAGCACTTTGAAGTTGTGTTCTACCTCTTAAACAATGTTTTTAGAAGTTATTATGAAAGCAAGTGATTTGGGTTTTAAATAAATGATCAGGCGATGTTTAATAATGTGAGTTGAACTATTGTAAAAACAGTTAGACTTTTTTGTACGAAGAGGTACCACTGGGCAGCAAAGAGAATAACCTTAGTCTTTTTTTTATTATATATAAAAAAACAGAAATAGTACGAGAGCTTGTTGCTGCACAGTGTAACAACAACAAGAAACATACATAATAGATGGAAAGAACACAAGATTCATCACAATAAGTAGTGTATAGGGTTAAGCATAATAGCACTATTTTAGAATTGTGCATCATGCCACATTGTGCATGTGGCATTGTGCACAGAATTGTGCATTGTGCATAATGCCACATGTAGCATTAACCATCCAAGTTGGGTTATTCAAGCTCTGGAACGATGATGTCTCTACAATATTACTTGGCAGCTGTTTACTGTTTTTTCTAGCCTTTTCGGAAAATAGGCGTGCAATTTTGGATTCGGTACTTCTAAAAAGCTACTCCTAGGCTTATCATAGTGCAAGGAATAAAATATGAGTAGTAAAATATGTCTTGAAGACCGAAAGACTGTATTTCTAATAACTGATCTTAAGTGAAAACATATATTTTTTTTAATGTGCTCAAGAAAGCTAGACGTGCAGGTAGGGAACCGGGAACATTTGGGTTCCTTCCCTCTCATAATGTCATAGTTTGTACTGAATATTTTCAAAACGTGTCATTAAATTTTCGATTACTGTGGGCTATATATATGTTACTTCTCTGCTTAGATTCAATAAGCTTTTTGAGTCAGCTTTTTCAGTATGATGGAAGCTATGACCGTTAAAGTTAGGTTAAGTTAAGTTAAATTATGTTAGTTTAGGTTAAGTCAAGTTATATTAGTGTAGGTTAGGTTAAATTTGGTTCTAAGTATGAGAACTGGGTTCAAAACCTAACCTAAGCTAGCCTAACATAGCTTAACCTTACCTAACCGATCTATGAGACCTGAGACCTTCAGCCATGTTTCTCCCATCTTAGACCATTTCTCCAGAAACCATCCCTGACTTCATTCCTGACTGTGTTCTCTGATCTTTTATCAGGTGACCTTCTCATGTCCTGCTGGTTTTCGTTTTCAGGAGAAGGCTGGTTTGTTATCAAGGACGTCTCGACGCAACGTGCCTAAACCAAACGTTATATATATATATATATATATATATATATATATATATATATATATATATATATATTTTGGAATGAGTTTTTACTAAATCAACTACGTGTAGCGAAGATCAATTTGTCCTTCATGGAATGCAATGGCATCAGTGTCATAGCTCTATCCACCAGTGAATTTGTACCTCTTTTATCCTGGATCGGACGAATAAACATTGAATTGGAGGATTTCTATTGTAAAAGCTTTTTCATACACTGTTACATTTAAACATTCGTCTTAGATCCCAATGGAACTTAGATTAAATGGAACTTAGATCCTATATTTTAGATCCTAAAACGAAATTTTGAAAAGTAAAATTTGTAGCGGAAATTTGAATTCATTGCCGTGGGTAGCCTAATAATAATGCTATGGTGTTGCTTTCTTTACGTTTTATTTTTGGCCTGAATCAGATGATAGAATGTCCTTCCGGGCACCAAAAGACCTAGGCGACGCAAACTTTCTGAAATAACGCACACGCAGCGTTACGAGATGTACACCAGGTGGTAGAAAGTGGGTGATCCCTCATAAAAAAAAATCTTAGAATGGAAGAGCACTTCAATCTATCTGCTGTAGCTTCCCCAGGGATCTTGAGGCATGTTTCTCCCATCTTCGGCTTTTTATCCAAAACCCTCCCTGACTTCATTCCTGACTTTATTCTCTGACTTTTGTCAAACGGCCTTCTTTTATCCTCCTGGTTTTCGTCTTCAGGAGAATGCTGATGCAAAGTACGGCCAAGAAGTATCAGGTGACGTCTTTTGACGATAAATAAACGTCATTTTTTTTCGTCCACATCAAATGTGTTGGCGCTGTGTTGCCATGAGGCAAAACTATTGTGGTAAGTTTTATTGAAATGACGCGATATCCTTGCTATAAATATCTAACTCAGTCATAAAAGAGAGGTTGCTATGTACAGGTCTCTTCCGATTTCAACGAAAAACATCTATTTAGGACTGTCGTTCATTTTGAAACTTGACAAGCAGTGAAGATTTGTACTTCTGCGAATAGTAGGGACGCAATAATACGTTTAAGTACAGCCGTAGGGGGGTATACTATTGGAACAAATAATCGCTCAAGAAGTGATTATGTACACCTGGGTATTGTGCAATACTGTAGTGCACTTGTTTGTATTGTAATGGTATTGTAAACCTGATTGTTACATAATAGCAGAATGTATTTTTACTTATGCAAATATTTTCTTCAAGATTTCTTTGGCTATTATGTTTAAAAACCCGCGAGGGCCAGGAAAAACCTTCAGGGCCCCGCCAAATCAAGATTTCTTCAGTTGCTACGTGACTTGCTAGTGGTCAGGGCCTGCCAATCAAGTGGCAAATCCCTAGTTGTAACTGAGGACGTCACACACCGTGGGTGTGACGTAATGACGGGACACAAGGTGTTATTTTCATCGAGGTGTTTTTTTTTTTATTCAGAGGGTTTTTCTTTGGGATTTCATTTTCTATCAAGGCGTTTGTTCTTTTTAAGTTTATTCCCCAGGGAACCTTTATAATCCTAAGATTTTGTCCGCTTTAGGAATCGAAAGAGATTCCCTCTCTCCAATGGAACTGTGCGCCAGCCAGCTGGACCTAGAAAGCTATCCTAATATTATGATTAGGGTATTACTATCGAATGGAGACGTTTCGAAAAATCTGGATTGCATGTTTCCTAACCATTGTTTCCGAGCCACGTAACTAACCAGCAAAGCTATTGATTTTTGGTCCATTGGATACACCTGCATGCTACTTGTATTATTGTTTTAGCGTGACCTACCCAGGCTAAGTTAGGTATTGAGTCAGTGAGATGTTACATAGCATTGCTTTTAGATATTTCAGTGTGTAAATGATTATGTATTGAAGATTCATCCTGGAACAAGAAATCTACAAGACACAGACTTTTTTGTACATAAAAGTTTTATTAATAAAAAAACATAAAATCACGAAATCACAGAAATAAAGCAGTTAAAACTCAACAAACGGAAAAACGAAACACGAAAATGCTGATACAGGGTAAAGTATAAGCAAAAAAGCGAGAATTAAAGAAAAGTGGGAACCCTAGAAACCAGTTACAGGGGGGTGGGAGGGTTTGTTATTAGAGGTAAATCAAAGCCATATTGAGAGATATTTCTGAGAGGTTTTATTGAAAATGCCACGCTTTAGTTAGCCTAGACTGTGCATTCTTGATTGCCAGTCATTAAAAGCATTATAAAATCACGAAATCACAGAAAAAGCAGTTGAAACTCAACAATCGGAAAAACAAAACTTTAATTTTACGTGAAACGTGAAACAAACGCGAAACGTGAATTATACTGTATAAACAAACAAGCGTGTATTAAAGAAAGGCGGGAACCCTAGCAATTCATTCCAGGGGGAGGGGGGTTGTTATTAGATGTAAATTTAACCCATATTAAGAAATAATTCTTACAGGTTTTAATGAAAATGCAACTTAATTTGAGTCAAGACTATGCATATTCACGCCACTGAGACAATATTTGGCTGGTCTGTGACATGCCTGTGATACATATTGTTATTCCATAAGCATTTTTCAAGTATTTGCATAATACAGATCATGCTTTAATTCCATCAGTTCTTTTTTTCTTGAGCCACCCTCTCGTGGTATACCATGTTAATTCTCGCCACCGTGGTACATCATTGCTGGACCATGGTGTCCCTCTGACACTCAATTCCTGGCATACGGCACCCTCTGGTGTGTTTTCATTTTCATGCATGTGCCATCCTCAGCTACAACCTGGGATTCCCACTTGGCTGATGGGTCCTGACCTCTGACAAGTGCTAGCCTATTAGGTAACAACCAAAGAACTTTTGATTTAGTGGAGTCCCTGAAGGATTTAACTGACCATCGCTGGTTTTTAATCATAACAACCATATAAATATTTAAGAAAACGTTTGCATAGGTAAACATACATTCCCTATTACAGAAAAATCAGGTTAACTATACCATACATAACAAGCAAACACAACATAGTATTGAGGAATACGAAAATGTGCATTATGACGTTTTGAGGGGTTAGTAGCACTAATAGTATACCCCTATGGCGGTGCTAGGAGCAACCACTAGGAGTTATTGATTGAATAGCTGTTGGGGTGCCCCCCAAGCCCCCCTCCCCCCCCTCCGCGCGTAAGTCGTTACGTGCCATATTAGCTACGCGCCATTGTAGTTGTGTCCCTGTGTCCCACCTGTGAATATATATATATATATATATATATATATATATATATATATATATATATATATATATATATATATATATATATATATATATATATATATATATATATATATATATATATATATATATATATATATATATATATATATATATATATATATATATATATATATATATATATATATATGTTTTAACTACGTAAAATAAAATTTGCGAATATACAACATTCATCGCTGTCCCATTGTCTGTGCATATAAATAGATTGTCATGTTTACCGACTCTTGAACATGCAACATATAATTGTCCATGGGAAAAACAATCCGTATTCAGATCTATACCTCATTATTCTAATGATTTCCCTTGAGCTTTGTTGATGGTGATTGCTAATTGAACATTCCGTGTGTCCCCGTCGTCATTTATATATCCCCCCTGTGCCCCCTGGCGTCCCCGTTGTATTTATGTCCCTGTGTCCCGGCAGTCATTTATATTCCCTGTGTCCCGGTAGTCATTTATATTCCCTGTGTCCTGGTCGTTATTTATATATCCCTCCTTTGCCCCACGGCGTCCCCGTTGTAGTTGTGTCCCTGTGTCCCGGTCGTCATTTATATTCCCCGTGTCCCGGTCGTTATTTGTGTCTCGGTGTCCCAGTCTGTAATTTCTCGTTGAGTGTCCCGATCGTCATTTATATTCCCTGTGTTCCGGTGTCCCGGTTCTCATTTGTGTCCCGGTGTCCCGGTCTGTAATTTCATCAGTCAACAAACATGACGTCAGGCGACGAACAACTTCATGACGGCATAATGCTCAATCCTTAAAATGACGTCAGTCGACAAACATGACGTCAGTCGACAGTCGACAAACATCACGTCAGTCGACAGTCGACAAACATGACGTCAGTACACAAACAACTTATTTTTATATATATAGATTACACGCACTTGTTTGTTGCGAAATTGGGAGTGATATTGCTTACCTATGTTGAAGATGACTTAATATCACTTGATTTTTAGAGCTCAGGGTCCGCTGGTCAACTGGAGGAACCCCCCGTCTCTAATTGAGGACGGCACATACGTGCGTGTTACTAAATACTTTAGATGTTTTTTCTTCAACATGTTTTTTGTTTCAATGTGTTTTTTTACTCGAGGTGTTTTTTCATCAAGATGTTTTTTCTTCCATTTATTTTTCCTTCAAGACATTCTCTTCAAGATGTTCTTTTCTTCAAGATTTTTTACTCAGGGAACCTTTATAATTCGATGACAACAAAGTTTGTCAACAAAGGTTTATGTCCGCTGTAGGAATCGAAAGTAAGACCAGGGATTTGCCCAATGAAACGATGTGTTAACCACCTGGACCAGGAAATTATTCCTAATCTCATATTACGAGAAATAAATTCTACTTGATAAGCCATTTTCCCGCTCGGAGAATTATCTGCACAGTTTCTACATCGATAAAGTTATGGACTGTGTGTTTCCTATATCCGGAAGTATCTTACATGGAAGGGAGAAAATCAATAAGCGGAAATAGGCTTATGGGATGTTATTGTTACACATGTAACACATACACATGAATGTTACATCATAGTTATGTAAATGCTCGGATCAATAACCTCACTTTTATTTTCCTTGTTACCAGGGCTACGCAACAAATACAAGTAGATTATTACCTAGACATTTTAACAAAGGCATTGCTGAGGATCAATGAACTTTGAGAAAACTCGGACAAGGCAATTTTACACTTATTGGGATATGTTCCTGGAATTTTTGAGGGTGCGGGGGATGTACTTCGGCTTGATACAGTAAGTTCTACTGATACTAGCAATAATAAGGAAATACTGAAATTTAAACAGGAAAACACAACATAATAAATGAAAGGAACAAGCAAAAGTGCAGGAATGAAAGATAAGATGATACACCCCCCATATCAAAGATTCGATTATGTGTTAGGTCCCAATTGGCCAATTTTTACATCTACCATTTTTATGAACTACTTTACCACTTATTTAAAACAAACATTATTTTAAACCCAATATTTCTCCAAGAGTATTAAATAAAAACAGTTTTCTTTTAGCTCAAAGTAAGGAGCGATATTAAAACTTAAAATGAACAGAAATTTTTCTGTATATGAAAGGGGCTGTTCCCCCCTCAACACCTCGCTCTTTACACTAAAGTTTGACTCTTTATCACAGCTCCACTTTTTAAAACAAAATAAAATTATCGTCAAGAGCGAGGCCCTGGGGAGGGGACAGCCTCTTTCATATACGGAATGCTTTTTGTTCGTTTTAAGTTTTTACTTTGACTCTTTACTTTATCACTCCTTGCTTTGAGTTAATTTTTTTTTATTTCATTTCCTAACGATTTTCAACTTACTGAAGTACGAATATGGCTCACCGTACATGCAAAAAAAAAAAATTTCATACATTAATTTTAGCATATTTTTTTCGTATATGAAGGGTTGTCCCCTCCTCAATCCCTTTTTCTTTATGTTAATGCTGTTAGCACTTTAAAAAAGCTTTCTATCCTAATTAAACGACCCCCGTGTTCCATTAGACGCTCTTAAAAAATGGATACGCTCCTAAAAAAGTTTATTCAGGAAGGTATTGAGAGAGGACAACCCTTTTTACATTGAATAATTTCTGTTTGTGTTTCAAATGTAGCCGGTAAATCTGGCCCACTCTTTATGAAATACACCCCTCCTCCTACCGCAAAACTTCTACGTGGAAACTTCATCGAACGTAAAGTGCACCCCCTTCAAATTCCCTCCAGACAGTTTCATTCTCGCTGAGAATCTCCCTCCCTGTAAAATTGCTTGCGGACGATTCAGCCTGAAAAATTCTCCTTAGTATTCTTTCATTTGAATAAAACGTTAATCCCTAATCGGTTTCTTGGTCGCACCAGAAATTCCCCCTTCCGTGGAAAATATCTTCCAGAAATCAAAACACGCGGGAAAATACCCTAGATAATTCAAAGAAACATCTCTACATGAACAATTTGACAAAGAGAATGTAAGACAATTAAACAGAATTTCGTATAGTAATTCTGTCAAATCCCCCCGTGTAACATTATCCTCGGAGTTCACCCCCCCCCCCCTGCAATTTCTCTCTCCAAGGAAGATTCTCCCAATAGAAATCCATCCAAAGCACACCCCCTCCCTTAAAAAATGAGTGTGTACGTCCCAATTACAAATGAATGCGTAAGTAATGGGTGAATTTTATAACTTACAGGCCTCTCTCTACGGACTCTGGGGGTCATTTTACACCTAATGACACAATTACTTGATCCTTTATTTATACTGAACAAAATGACTATCTCAAAATCGTAATAAGAAAACTTTTGGGAAGAATGGGCCTTGAAGGGGGACCAGTTACCCTCCAATCTCTTTTGTCACTTAAAAAGGGTGCTAAAGATTTCAATATCCATCTTAATGCACCCTCTCCCAATCTTGTAGAACCATTATTTGATATAATCAACCCTGGAAAAAAAAAGAGGAAAAAAAAAAAAACAACAACGAATAAACACGCATCCGTGATTAATCGTCTGGCAAAAATAGCGAAATTCCACATTTTTGTAGATAGGAGCTTGAAATGTCTGCAACAGAGTTCTCTGGAACTCTGAATCTGATGGTGTGATTTTCATTAAGATTTCACTAATTTTAGAAGGTGTTTCCCCCCTATTTCAAAAATCGGGCAAATTTTCTCAGACTCCTAACTTTTGATGGGTAACACTAAGCTTGATGAATCTTATATGTTTTGAATCAGCATAATAAACTGATTCTTCTGATGTATCTACTGATAGTAAAATTACAGTTTTTTTAGTTTCGGTTACTATTGATCCGAGTCACTTACAGTTTGTTACTACGCACTGTTTGATTGCTTTATAAGCTATACGACTTTCAAAGACTCCTAGAATGTTAAATAGAGTCAGTTTATAAATGATTATCAATAGAAGCACAAGCGCCTATTTGATGGAGAACATGAGAAGGCCAGAGTCACCCCTCCAGTTTCTTCTTTGGTAGCTGTGTTCTGGAAGAAGCCTCGAGAGAGTTCTCTGAAGTCTAAAATTCTACAAACTCAATATTAACAGCAGAAATTTCTTCCATTCTACTCTACGTTAATTAATGTGTTTTTTATGACCAAGACCGTATTAAGGAGATTTAGCGGCTTTGAACCCATCCCCTACTGAAATGTTTGTCTGACTAGTAAAAATGTAACAGAAATGAATATAAACAAATTTCAAGTTTTGTTTTCTACCTTCCCTCCCCCCGAAAAAATTGAGGTACGGCCCTGGCTATGGCTACCTCTCATGAAATCCTTTAATATAGCTACTTACTTGTCTTTTATTTCTGAAATGGCACGATTTGCCAAGAGACGCAATTTGAATTACTCATTTAATTTGCGGAGAATTCACAAAAATACTTTGAAAATCGCAAGTATGACACGGAAAAATCGCCACGCATTTACAGAAGACGAGTTTCAATTCAGTTGCTCCTATTGAGCTTCTATTATTGCTAAGAAATAATCAGCAAAATTTCATGAAATGTTGCGAAATCTCACGGGAAGGAAAATCAGTTTTTCAATGCAGTTCATTTTTCAACAGTTAGTGATTCACACAAGTGATTCCTTAAGGCGTTTTCTCGCAAAAAGCTGGATACATTTACTTAATTGATTAATGGTTGCGTTTAGTTACATTTGGTAATTAATTAATAATTTTTTTCAGGTTATTATCTAATTATTTAACTGTTGTTAATTATTGTAATTTAATTATTTTAATTATTGTTTTCATTATTTTTAATTTATTGTTATTTTATTAATTAATTCATAGTTTATTAATCATTTTAATTTGTTAATTGCATCCTCTGTTTGATTTGAATAAAAATAAATTTTAAACCTAGAAAATGATTACAGCCATTAGATTGTTTATATGAAATTTTGTGCCCCTGATTTTTCTGTGCCCGGGGCAAGTGCCCCCTCTGCAATTTACTTTTTAACTAATTTGGGCACTAATGGTACATTTTATTTACAAAATGTGCCTGAAGTTTGCCGAATGACTAATTTGAATTTGTTAGAGCCTTCTTCCTACAAAGAAACTAAAACTTCACACCTGCAAATAGATACACATTTCGTTGCAAATGAAGCGCTTCACCGATTTTGAAAGAATTGCCAGCGAGAAATTAAGAGTTTAGAGTGTAAGCGAATAAAGCATTTAGTAATAAACCCATCAATTTACAGTATAGTAAATTAAGCATATAATACATCAGCTTACATACACTAAAAGCAGGCTCAAACATAACGAAAGGTAGCAAATTAAAATTACCATAGACTATGGCCGTGCCTAGTTCCATAGTAAAAATAGAAATAGTGTGCCAAAAGTAGTTTTTACACAAATAATTTTGATATTTAATTATTATTAAACAACTATTACAGATACAAAATCAGAGGCAGCGCAATAGCACTGCCTATGTAAAGAGTGATGGGGGCAAATTGTATTATTTATTTATTTTTTCCCCAGGCACTTAGTATAGAAGAAGTTGATGTAGAAACCGTGAAAAGATCCTATGCGATCGGAGATTGAATATTCTAGTGCCCTTTTTAAGTTTAAAAAGGGACTGGAGTCCAACCAGCCTCACAGACCTATCATTTTTCCAAACACATCTAATCAAAATTTTAAGAAAGCCATTTTGTTCAGCATAGTTGAATGACCCAGTAATTATGTCTTCAGGGATATCAACCCCCCTCCAGCCATCAGGGCAAGGGCTATAAATTATGATAGTTTCCCATTATACACATATAAGGTTCTTATGGAAGGGGTAAGGGTTTAAACCTTGGAGGGGCTCATTTAATTAGAAATCGGGAGTTCTAATGCCCTTTTGAGAGTTAAAAGTGATCAGTGGGCTACTATCACCCCCTGGCCCTCTTTTCCCCAAATAAGTCCGGTCGAAATTTAGAGATAGCAATTTTTTTTCAAAATAGTCAAGGCTAAGATCATATAGTAATGCTTCCAGGATTGACACAAACCCCCAGAGTCTAGGGGCAAGGGTTTTAATTAATATCCTATGGCACATAAGGTTCTTATGGAAGAGGTGGTTACATAGACTTTGGAGGAGGCTAAATTTGATTATAAATTGAAAGTCTTATGTTTGTTTAAGTATTATTAAGTGATCGCAGGGCAATTAGCCCCCTACCACCTCTATTTTTCAAAATAAACCAGATCGAAATTTTGACACGGCCATTTGTTCAAGATAGTCCAATGATCATATAACAATGCCTCTGGGGTTGACACACGCCCCCATTATCTTGGGAAAATGGTTTTAAGTTATCCCCTGGGGCATATAAGATTTTTGTGGAAGGGGTGGTTGCACTAAACTACGAACGCTGTAGCTAATGACACTAATGATATTAAGGTGAAACCTTTAGGGTATGTTTAGGGGGAGTTTCTATCAAACGAAAATATATGCATGCAGGTTTTCAAAAGGGCATATAAAGAATATCATAGGCAGCGTAGCGCTATCATATTCATAATTTTGAGATAGCCGTTTTGTTCAGCATAGTTGAACAGTCAAGTATCTGTGTATCTAGGGATATTGAATTTTTCAACCCCTCACAGTTATACAACTTGCCCATTATGTTTTAAAACTAAATGTTGCTTTAAACTAGATGAAAAGGCATTGTGTGTATGCTGCTTCCCAATAAGACATCTCAGCAATATCCCAAAAACAACTGAGGACATTAAGTTGAAAGTTTCAGGAATACTACTATTATTACTTCTACTCTTACAATTGAACTACATCAAAAGTGTGTAAGTGTGTCCAGGTTGTCAAAGAGCATAGATACAATTTTTTGAGAATGGTATTCAGTTTCATTATTCAGGTCAACTTGAGGAGGCATAAAACTAAATTAAACGATACTATTTGTGTCCAGATTTTTAAAATGTTGTATTTTGTTAAGAATTGTTGAAAAATTATCTCAAACATACAAATAGCAAGTCAAACTATGAATTCTTATAGAAAAAAAAACAAAACGAATTAAAACATTTTTTTCCATGAATAAGATTATATCGATAAAAACGAAGAGAAATTAATTATAATAATTATTTCCACACAAAAAAGTTTTCAAAGAAAATTAAAGAGCTCCATTAAACCATAAAAAAGCAGAAATAAAGTCAAATAATCTTCCAAACTGCCATATATCAGGTGGATTTCGTATTCGTTAGTAGTGCAACATTTTTAGGGCATTTGGGTTATTTTCTAAGAACTGGTGAAGCTGAACTTCACATGAAGCTCAACAGCTGGCCTAGGGGGGTGGACTTAGCCCCCTTCTTAAATTTGTCCATATTTTTGTATGCAGCTAGTAAAGCTCTTAAATATGTCCCCTTCTTAATAGGTCCCGAAGAAATTGTGGGCAAATCGGTATAGTCTCTTATATTTTGGAGGGGAGAGAGGAGGGAATTAATTAAAGAGCCCTACTTTTGTTTCTTTGCACCTGGTCGTGTTGTTTTTTTATCTATATTGCTCTTCTTTTTTTAAGGCCAAAGAGACAAAATTTCCAAAACTCTCGTGTTAAGTGTACAATTTGTTGTATCATACAAAAAAAGCTGCTGTGATATCTTCCCAGTGTTGAGTGGGGGAAATGTTGGCCTCTTTCAGGTCCCGATCATACTGCCACTGCAGTGTGTGCTTTGGTCGGCCTCGTCTTTATCTTCCTTCAGGCTGCCACTTATACACTCTCGAGGGCAGTCTATCTTCGGGCATGCGCATAACATGACCCAAATAGGTCCATCTTCGGTTCTTCATAACTTCGGTCATTATGGCTGGTTCGTTTTCATCCGGATTTCCCCATTAGTAACTTTCTGATGTCAACCGATTTTGAGGATCCTTCAAAGGCAATTTTTTTCGAACCCAAGGATACGTTTCTCAAGTAGTTGATTGAGTTGTCCGAGATTCACTGGTGTACATCAGTATAGACAGCACATTGCGGTTGAACAGGCGCAATTTTAAACGAAGTGAGTACTTGTTACTTCTTCAAATTGGTGTCAGTATGTTGAAGGCACCTGATGCTTGTCCAATGCTTCTCTTGATTTCAAATGTTACATCTTCAGTATTCTCTATCCAGCTTCCTAAATATTTAAATACTTGGAATGTTCAACAGTTTTATCGGAGCATTGAAGAGCTAGGGGGGATCTAGATGTGGACATACCTTTTGATTTGTCGACGTTGATCGACAATCCAACCTCTTGGGCTTTTTCTGCTGTAACCGATCTCTGACGTCTTCTAGCAGTACTATATCATCTGCAAAGTCAATACTGTTGTGAATAAAAGTGGGGATAATACACAAACTTGTTTGACACCAGTCATGATTTTGAAGTAACTTGTAACTCCATTTTCTGCTTGTACACATCATTCTGTTTCTATGTTCAGGGTGATAATCAGTTCTACTATCTTGGGGGTATTCCATATTATTTGAAGGTTTTGCATAAGATTTCTCGGTCAACCAAATCAAAGGCCTTTTCTAGGTCAACAAAAAGAAGATACAGCTTTTTATTCCATTCCTTTGAATCTTCAACAAGCATTCTCGGTCTGCACATGATCTTCCAGGCTGGAAGCCGTGTTGTTCCTCACGAAGATGTTGGTCCAGTTTCTGCTGTAGGCGCTGTAGTATAATGATTGATATAAGTTTGCTAGGTATCGACATTCTGTTAATGCCTCTCCAGTTGCCACAAACAAGCGCGTGGCCTTTTTTGAAGAGCTTGATAATCGTTCTTTTCGTCCAGTCACCGGGCACTTTCTGGTTGCTCCATATCTAAGTTAGCAGCTCAAGCTAAACTGTCATGCAGTCGCAGACTGAAGTTGTCAGCATCTCATGTAATGCCATCTATTCTTAGCATTTTTCAGTTCTTCAGCTGTCTGACGGCGGCTATAGTTTCTTCTGGAGACAGTGGCTCTTCATTTACTTCAAGAATCATCAATGGGGTATAAGGAATTATATCTCGGCCATTTATTCTTGGTCTGTTTAGTAAGTTCTCGAAGTGGGTTGTCCACCTCTCGTTAATCTTCAAAGGGTACAGGGTACTTACGTACTTACTTGTACTTGGGTCAAGTTAGAACCTTGTTTTAACTTGCATCGTGGCATCCAGAATTTGCCGACAAGCGTCCCTCCATCGTTCTCTTTCCAGTGCGACTGTTTTCGACTCTCCCTTCTTTGCTGCTTCTTCCGCAAAAGCTGCATTGTGCTCAATAAATTGCCTCTTGTCGACCCGAGCACTCTTCTTTACTTGTTTGTCTATCTCTCTATATGAGTCTTGCAGAAGAATCAATTAAGATGCGTCTGAGGCCAACAGAATGGAAAGTTTGGCTGATTTTCTTGCATCAATTAGTTTCATGGTTCGTTCGGAGATCCATCTTTCTTTCTTTTTCTTCTTATAGCCTAATTTCTCCTCTCTAACTTCTCTGTATCTGCTTCTTAATTTCTCCCACATAACTTCGACTTCAGTATTTGGTCCTGCTTCCGATTGCAGGTTTTCAAATCTATTTGAAAGTTTGTAACTGGAACGTTCGTGTTGTTCCCTTGTCGTTCAGTTTCTCAACGTTGAAGGGTTTGTGTGTTATCGGTTTATTGCTTTTTTGTGTCGCTTTTAACCTTAGATGGATCTTGGGAACCATGAGGCTATCATCTGATTGTATATCAGCGCCTTTATAGCTTCTCACGTCGAGTAGACTCTTCTGGCACTTGCGTGAGCAGAAGAGGCGATCAATCTGGTTGTGCATGCGGCCATCTGGTGAAGTTCGTGTATATTTGTGGATGGTCTTGTGTTGAAACAATGCACCTCCTATGACAAGGTCATTTTTCAAGGCGAAGTCGATAAGTAGCGCTCGATTTTTGGTCATATCACCCATTCCGTGCTGTCCCATGACTTCAGGACAGTAAGTTTGACAAGATCCTATTTTCGCATTAAGACCACCTACGACACATGTGATATCGTGTCTAGTAGTTGTCTTTCTCTATTTCATTCCGCTTCGTTGGTGCGTATCAAGCAACGATTGAGAGCTTTCCATGGGCTGACCAGAATCGTGCGTAAACAATTCTTTCGTTTGCAGGTGTCCATTTTAGCATTACTCGCCTAGCTGTGGGTGACATATACCTGCTTATACCTGCTTAGACACCTATACACCTATACCTGCTTAGCGTCTACTTGGTCCGCTGGTGGAGTGAAAATTCACATCAAACAATTGCCTATAACAACTCAACGCGTAAAATTGAGACGGAAAAGAGAAAGTAAGACACACAAAACGAATTTTGCATAGGAATTCTGGCAAATTCCCCAAGTGTACAATTTCCCCCGACAAATTCACCCCCTGGAAACTTCTCTCCTCATAGAAAATTTTCCCGTAGAGAAACTGTCAGCAGATAATTCCTTCCCATCCGAAAATGTATGCATACTTCCCAATAACAAATATTATGCGTGAACAAAGGGCATATTTTATAACTCAAAGACCTCGTCCCTCGGGCTGTGAGGAAGGGGGTATCATTTTATATCCAAAGGTAAAGCTATTGGGCCTTTCAACTATGATAAACAAAACTGCTATCATAAATTTTATTGGACGATTTTGGGAAAAAGGGGAGGGTAGGGGGCAAAGCTGCCCTCCAATCTTTTTGTTCACTTAACAAGGCCACTATAACTTTTAATTTCCATTCGAATGAGCCCTCTAATGATATTCTAGGACCAATGGGTCTACATGATCACCCCTGGTAAAAACAAACGAACAAACAAAAAATAAACAAACACGCATCCATGATCTTTCTTTTGTACAAAAAATACACAATTTTGCATTTTTTGTAGATAGGAGCTTGAAAACTCTAAAGTACAGAGTTTTCTGATACTCTGAATCTGATCGTGTGACTTATTTAGGTCCTATGACTCATAGGGGGTGTTTCCCTCTTTTTTGAAAATCAGGCAAATTTTCTCAAGCATGTAGCCTTTGATTGGCAAAATTAAAATTAATGAAATCTATATATTTGAAATTAGCATAATAATCCAATTCTTTTGATGCATCTATGGGTATTAAATATTTTAGAGTTTCGGTTACTATTGAGACAGTTTGCTCCTTATTTGGAGTTCGTTACCAGGAACTGTTTTATATATTATATTTAAGTTTTGATTTTTCTTCTGCTTGAGCCGAGAAAACTGTTTTTAATAATAAGTTAATGTTCATCATGGGATTAAAGAGTTTGGGGCAAGTCCTTTCTCTGAAAACTAGTATATTGTGCAATAAAAAGAAAACAAAAAAAGATAAAGAACTATATAAGAAATATTTAAAACTTAAAATATCAATGTTAAACAAAGGTGGCAGAAGCATAGAAGCTAGATTATACATAAGCTAATTTTTTCTTCTTTTACTATTAATTTAAAAGGAATTCTACAAAAGAAGTTTTTAAACGAAAGGGTGAAGAGTATTAACCCAAAGATAAGCAAAACTAAAGTCAAGTAATATTTACAGCGTAAACTATCATAAATCATCATTAATTGACAAATCTTATAAATAGAAACGAACACAAATGACGGTAAATAACCAACTCAAACACAAAACAAGCAGAAACTACCCTAAAGAAGAGCAGGGCTAACGCCCCTCGCGCCTGGTAAAAACCAGAACTTTGCCCTGTACTGAAAACAGTCCTAATTTCAAGCTATGTGTTTTTATTTCTCATAACAGTAAAAAGGAAAAAAACACCATCATAATCAAGGTTGCTGAAAAAAAAAAAAACGATTGCGGATTGAAAGTTTAATGTAATATAACGACATTCATTCCTGAGACTCTTAAACATTTGGGATTCATTTAAGTTCAGGAAGACAAAACCTTTAAACTGTCTTTTGTTTTCAGTAAAGTGTAAATCATGTTCTGGTCTTTAGGTGGCAAAGCGATTAGCAAAGGTTAGAAGAACTCTTCTCTAAGGTATCTTCTGCTTGTTTGAGTTTGATTTATTTACCGGTGGTGAGTTATGGCAGCTTTACGCTAAAAATAGTATTTGACTTTATTTCTGCCCGTCTTTGGGATAATGTAGCTCTTTACCTTGATTACATAAAAAAACTGAAAGTAAGGAGCGACATTAAAACTTAAAACGAACAGAAATTACTCCGAATAAGAAAGGGACTGTTCCCTCCTTAACGCCCCGCTCCATGCGCTAAAGTTCGACTCATTCTCTCAACTCTACTTTTTAAAACAGTAAAAAAATTAGCGTAAAGAGCGGGGTGTTGAGGAGGGAACAGCCCCTTTCATATACGGAGTAATTTCTGTTTTTTAATTTAATTAAATTTCTGTTTTTTTAATTTAATTCCTGAGCGTCTTTGAATTAATGCATGTTTTGATTTTCGCTCTCCGCACATGAATAATTAAAACGATATTTGCATATTAATTTATTCTTATGCTAAATGGCTTTCTCATAGTTTTGATCGGACGATTTAGAGAAAAAAAAGGAGCGGGGAGAAGGCCTAGTTACCGTACGATTTTTTGGTTACTTAAAAAGGCAACTAGAACTTTTAATTTTACGAACATTTTCATTAGTAAAAATATACGTAACTTACAATTTAACTTACCTAACGAATTTCGAATTTCGTATGTTTTTATTACGTATGTGAGGGGCTTTGTCCCCTCGTCAATACCTGGCTCTTTACATTCACGCTTGTCCCAATTCCTTAAGAATGACCCATGAATCACAAAGGCCGTTGAATAAATAGTTGAAATTAATAAAATTACTTTAGCGTAAACAGCGCTTCAACCCCTCAACCCCTTTCCCCCAACCAAAAAATCCCCCTGAAAGTGTCTGTACATTTCCCAATAACCATTACTATGCTTAAACACTGGTCAAAGTTTCTAACTTGCAGCCCATCCCACAGGAGCTGTGGGGGAGTACTTTGTCCCCAAATACATAGTTTTTAGGTTTTTGACTATGGTGAATAAAATGACTATCTCAGGATTTTAACCCGGTGACTTTGGGAACAAATGAGCGTGGGAGGGGGCCTATGTGCCCTCCAGTTTTTTCGATCACTTAAAAAGCGCACTAGAATTTTAATCTACGTTAGAATGAGCCCTTCTACTTCTCGCGACATTCTAGGACCACTGGGTCAATATGATCACCCCTGGAAAAAAAAGACAAAAAAAACAAAACAAAAAACAAACAAATAAACAGACATCCGTGATCTGTGTTGTGGCAAAAAATACAAAACTCCACATTTTTGTAGATAGGAGCTCGAAACCTCTATTGCAGGGTTCTCATATATGCTGAATCTAGTGGTGTAATTTTCGTTAATATTCTATGACATTTAAGGGGTGTTCTCCCTATTTTCTAAAATAAGGCAATTTTTTCAGGCTCGTAACTTTTGATGGGTAAAACTAAACTTGATCAAACTTATATATATTTAAAATTAGCATTAAAATGCAATTCTTTTGATGTAACTATTGGTATCAAAATTCCGTTTTTTAGCGTTTAGGTTGCCATTGAGCCGGGTGGCTCCTTACTACAGTTCGTTACCACGAACTGTTCGATCTAAAAAACTCATTTTGTAAAAAAAGTATTTTTTAATTAATTCTTGTTCTCTATTAATCGATATAGTCTTTTTCACTGTTAATAAGAAAATATTTAAAAAAAATCTGAATCAATTTTTAATTCTAGTTGTATAAAAATGCATTGGATAGATGGATACGAGAAAAACATTCAAATGCGTGGGTTCAAAATCTGTATAATCTTTGGGACTCTGTAGGGCTGACTGAATTCTAAGCCCCGTTACATCAAAGCCTCAAATATGGGCAAACTTAGTTCCCGAAGCCTTTCCTGAGACATTGCAGATATGCCTTTTTGACAATCCTGGATGCAAATAGCGAATTTAGATATGATTCAGTTTCCTAGTCAACATTTCCTGACAGTTTTAACCTAGTATTCTTAGTATTGAGGCCTCTATCTATTTAAAAGGTGCCATAGCAACTACTCTTTTCTTCCTTAATGATTCTAAATCACGAAGAAGTTTAACGGCGATCCCCTCAAGAAGTAAGTGTTGTTATTTTTTTCAAGACGCAGGTGCGTGTTACCTAATAGGTTTTGTTTACTTATACAATTGCTTTCTTTGGTTGTTACGTAATAGTTTGTTTACTTCAAGATGTAGGTGCTTATTACAAGATAGGGTTTGTTTACTTTTGGTTGTTATATAATAGGACTTGTTAGAGCCCGCTATTCAAGTGGAGAAGCCTACGGAGGGTATATTTACTTATGTTGAGGGTGATGCAATCTTGCGTGACCTGGTAGATTTATTGGGAAAGACCTAATCTTTCATAACATGTTAGATTTTAAGATCCACAGGGAGACGACGTAATATAGAATTTTTACTATGCCGAGAATGATGTGATCTTGCGTGACTTGGATTTTAGTTTTAAAGTAATAGTTCTAAAAAATTTTTAGTTTTAAGGTTTTTGTTGTAAAGTCTCAACTTTAATGTTTTATTCTGACGTTTTAGTTTTTTAATTCTAATTTTAAAGGTTTCAGTTTTAAAAGTATTGGTTTCAAGGTTTAAGTAAAAAAAGCTTTTGGATTCAAATTATCAGTTTAAAGTTTAGGTCTTATTTTTTTACACAACTTTTTGCTTTGAAATTTTTTCAAAAGCTTCATTATTAAAAATTTAGTTTTAAAAGTTTTAAATATTTTAAAATTATTAATGTTAAAGTTTTACTTTAAAGCTTTAAATTTTAAACTTGTAATGCTGAAACTTTTGGAAAAACTTTCAAAGCTAAAAGTTAAAAAAAATGTTAAGACTTAAACTTTAAAACTGATAATTTGAACCCGAAAAATTTGTGACTAAAACCTTAAAACCAATACTTTTAAAACTAGAAAGAGGAAGGGTGCGCGAATCAGGAAAGATATGCGTGCAAAAGTAGAGGATGACTGACCTACAGCCCCCATTGCACTTCCTGGCTGAAGGGCCACGAAACGGATATAAGAACCGCCAGTTTAGACCTTAAGGGTCTAGTGCCGTCATACTTACTTACTTTACTGCTTTAATATTAGAACTTTGAAACTAAAATTGTATAACTAAACTTTAATAAAACTAAAACCTCAAATTAAAATTTAAAACAGATACTTAAGAAATAAAAAAGAAAAATATTAAAAGCTATAACTTTAAAACGAAAACCTTAAACCCCAAAACTTTTTAAAACTATTATTTTAAAACTAAAAACTCTTAAAACTATAAACTTTAAAATAATATCTTTTAAAATTAAACATATTAAAATATAGAAAAATAAGATATAAACTTTAAATCTGATAGCTTGAAACCAAAAACTTTACGTCTATAGCCATAAAACTAAAACTTTTAGAACAGACCTTTAAAACTAAAACTTTAAAGCATAGGCGGTGTTAGGCCAAGGAGGACTGAAATCTAACACTCTGTCAAAGAAACGGGGTATTTTCATTAAAAGCTCTAAAAAATATCTCTTGATGTCGCTTAAATCCACCTCTAACGAGATTATGCGAAATACGGAGAAGAATATTATTCAAATGTGTAATTGTCAACCAGGAATGCATAGCCTTGGCTCATAGAAACGAGGCATTTTCATTAAGACTCCGAGAAACATATCTTAATATGGCTAAAATATACCTCTTATAACAACTCTCCCACAAAATTGGTTGCCAGGATCCCTACCTTTCTTTAATTCATGCTTGTTTTTGCTTGTATTTTATCTTCAATCAGCTTTTTCATGTGGTGTTTTTCCGTTTGTTGAGTTTTAATTGCTTTTTCTGTGATTTCATTATTTTGTAACGTTTCTGTTATTAATAAGACTTGTATGTAAAATAAAAAGTTTGTTTCTTATAGATTTCTCTCTCCAGGCTGAATCATCGATACGTAATCATTTACGCAATGAAATATCTAAACCCAATGCTATGTTAAATCTCAGTGATTTAATTCCTAACTTAACATGTCTAGCTCAAATTGAAGAATTAATAACACTGTAACAAGCAGGTGCACATCAAATGTAGCCAATTTCCAGTAGTCAATTTTCTTCCCGCATGCCAATTATTACACACATATGAAACACGCGATCCATAGATTTTTCAAAAAATTCCCATTATCATGTATTCCCCATATCGAAATATTAGGGAAGCCAAGCTGTCTAGAGCTCCTATTCCGTTGAGGAGAAATCTCTTTCAATTTCAAAGGGGGCATTTGGAATATAAAGGTTCCCTGAGAAAAAAGAGAAACACATTGAAAGTAAATGTATTATCGAAGAAAAAACACCTAAAAAAGCGCCTTGAAAGAAAATGAAACCTCTTCCGTTATTACGTATCAAACCACGTGTGCTCCATCACTTCCCAAAATCCCACACGTGTACAGTCATTACGAAATTTCTCACGTGTGCACCACCATTACTTAACATCCCGCTTGTATTCCCTCCTCAGTTACAAGTGAGGATACCCCACGGGGCTCTGAAGAAACAAGGCATACGAGATTTTGTCATTCCAAATAGATCTACCAAGTCATGCAAGATTGAATCATCCTCCACATAAGTAAACATTTCGCATTAGGTTGGCTCCCCCGCTTGAGATCTCACATTTCTTGCAAGACTGGGTGATTCCCAATAAATCTACCAACTCATGCAAGATTGCATCACCCTCAGCATAAGTAAAAATTCCTTATTACGTAGGCTCCTGGCTTGAATAGAGGACTCTAACAAGTCCTATCAACAACAAAAATTAAGCAAACCCTATCGCGTAACAAACACCTACACCTTGAAGTAAACAATCCTTATTACGTCAACACCGAAGAAAGCATTTGTATAGGTAAACGAAACCCATTACGTAACAAGCACCTGCGTCTTGAAAAAAATTAATATCACCTGCGCTTTGTGGGGATCGCTGTGAAACTTCTTTCTGATGTTAAAGTGATTTGATTAAGGAAGAAAAGAGTAGTTTCTATGGCACCGCTTAAATAGATAGCGGTGTCACTACTATCCTTAGCTGTTCCTGAGATATCGCAGTTCCTGAGATACCCTTTGGACACGCTTCGTGTCTCTTCATTTAGTTTAACACACAAACACACACCCCTCGAAAAAAACCTGAAGGTCCAACGTAATACCCTATTTTTTACCCACACATCATTTTAGCAACCTGGATATGCTTAGTTAATTTTCATTTTGTTTTACCTATCTCTCAAGTATCTTATTTAATTCCTGAGACATTACATCTGTGCCTTTTTGACAACCTAGATGAGCTTTAATTCTTTTGATTTAGTTTAAAGATAATAGTACTAGTAGTAGTAGTAGTAGTAGTAGTAGTAACAGCAGGAGCAGTTGTAGTAGCAGTATTAATAGTAATAGTATAAGTAGAAGCTATAGTAGCGGTAGTAGTAGTATTAGTAGTAGTAGAAGTTGTTACAGCAGCAGTGGTATTAGTATCAGCAGTAGTAGTAGTTGTTTCAGTATTTTTAGTAGTATTGGTGGTAGTAGTAGTAGTAGCAGTAGTATTAGTAGCAGTAGCAGTAATAATATTAGTTTTAGAAATAGTAGCATAATAGTTGTTTTTATTGTAGTAGAGAGAAAAGTAGTAACAGAAGTTGCATTAGCCCTCAAAGGTTCAATTCAATACCCTCAGCCGTTCCCGAGATATTGCTGATACGCCCTTCTTGACAACCTCTAAGAATATAATGCATTTCGATTTGTTTATGGTACACCCCAGTGTCTCCTAAAAGTTTCATTTTAAATCCGTTAGTAATTCCAAATATATTGCTGGTGCGCCCTTTTAACATTCATGTTTAAGTAAAGATCCCCCTTAATATTCCTTGAAAATTTCAACTTATTACCTTTATCCGTTCCTAAGATATTCAAAACATACTTCTATGACAAACTTGGATGGACATTTTGTCTTTTGATTCAGTCCAATATTTCCAATAATAGGTTCTGAAACTTCCAACATAACATCCCTAGCTCTTACTGGGACATTGCAAATGCACCTTTTTGGCAGTATGGATTCACATAAAACCTTTTTGTTTTGCTTTACACCTCCTCAACTTTCTCTTACAATAAAATTGAATTCCATGTTCTGTTCCTAAGACATGGTATCTAAGTTATTTCGACAACCTGGATTCATTTAAACCTTTCTTATTTAATCTAATAGTAGTAGTACCAGTATCAACTATATTAACCCTTAAAGTTTCAATTTAATACCCTCAGCCCTTCTTAAAATATTGCTAATACATTCAATGGACAACCATCATGAGCATAGAGCCTTTTGATTTGGATTCTTAACAAGATTTAACGGCGACTACCCTCAGGGCGACACACAGGTGGATGTTAAGTAATAGAAAATGTTCTCTTCAAGATACAGGTGTTAATTACGTAATAGGGAGGGTTTACTTTGGTTGTTATGTAATAGGTTTGGTTGTAACTTCATAGTTTTTTGATTGTTTAGAAATCTTAATTTGATTGTTAGATATTTTATAATGTTATTGTTAAGCTTGAGGACATAGTAAGGGAAGGAGAAGTCCAACGGCGGCCAAGATATATGGTAAGGCGGAGGCCGAACGCATCATTGCCCCTCCCCCCTCAAATTATAAATAGAGCTTGGCTTTTGGGGTGTAGAGTCAACGGGCCTTGAAGGCCTGAGCATCGACCCGCTGAATGTGGTTCTACCCCTCCCACTGATAGTGGGATAATATATAATAATAATACTCTGTATTTTTACTTAATGCTTCAATGCATTCCTAAGGTAAATACCCTATGACAATACACCCTATTATTGCAAACACACCCTTTTGACACTATGGATGCTCATAAAACCTTTTTTTTTAGTTTTACATCCCCTCAACTCTCTCTGAGAATAAAATCTAATGCCCTGTTCTGCTCCTAAAAGATTCTATCTATGCTATTTTGACAACCTGGTTCCAAACCTTTCTTATTTAAGTTAATAGTAGGAGCACAAGTAGTAATGGTATTACCCCTGGAAGTTTCAATTTAATATCATCTGCCCTTCTTAAAACATTACTGATACGTTCTTTTGGCAATCAGCATGAGCTTAGTGTCTTTTGATTTAGTTTCATATCGATGTGAATATAGTACATGCACTTAGTGTCTTTGGGCTAGTTAAACATTGTGCTTAACATTTTCCTGACCTTTTTAACTCAATACTCTAAGCCCTTTCTGAGATACCACTCATATGTTCTATAGACAATCTACATTCAAATAGTTTGTTTAGATCTAATTCAACATTCCCTTAAACATTCTCTGAAAGCTTTACCTCAATAGCGCTAGTCTCAGTAGTTGTAGCTGTCGTGGTAGCAGTAGCAGTATAAGTTACAGCAATATAAGTAGTAGTAGTATAACGCATGTAGTACCTTTATGTTAGTTCAACTTCCCCCTGAACTTATCCTGATTGTTTCAACTTAACATTCTTAGCCATTCCTGGTATATTACACATACGTCTTTTTGGCATTCGGCGTAACAAGGTGTGTTTGACTTTGTTCAAAATTCTCGTAAATATTGCCTGACAATTCATCCTTAATGTTCTTAGCCTCAGTTATAGTTGTTGTCGTAGCAGTAATAATAGTAGCTATAGTGTTAGCATTAACATAGTACGTTTTGGTTAGTTCAACATCCTCCTTAACATGTCCTGAAAGTTTCAACTCGGTACTTTAAGCTATTCGTAAGATATCACTTATATGCCCTTTTAACAACCTCCACGCATATAGCGTGTTTTGATTTAATTCACCATCCTCCGCATCATTGTCTCAAACTTTCACCTTAATATCATTATCCTCAGTAGTGGCAATAATCATAAGAGCAGCATTAATAGTATTTTGCAGGTAGTGTCCTTTTGTTAGTTTTACATCTTTTTTAACATACCATGAAAGTTTCAGCTTATTGCTCTAAGCCGTTACTGAAACATTTCTGATATATCCTTTTCAGAACTTACATGCCTATTGTGTGTTTTGATTTAGTTCAACGCTCCTCCAAACATTCCCTGAGAGCTGCACCTTTATACCCTCAGCTTCAGGAGTAGTAATAGTCGTAATAGGAGTAGTAGCTTTAGTAGCAGTATGTTGTAGTAGCAGCTGTAAAATCACAATTAGTAGTAGACTGCAAATATTGCCTTTTGGTTAGTTTAACATCCCCATAACATTCCTGGTAGGTCTCAACTTAATACTTCAACCTATTTCTAAGAAATTGCTGATACACCCTCTTAAATTCTCTTCAATATTCTCTATACTTTTCCCCTTCCAACCCTTAGTCTTAGTGGAAGTAGTCATTGTAGTAGTAATAGTAGTTGAAGCAGTAGCTATAGCAGTAATATTATGCACATGTTGCCTTTTGGTCAGTTGAACATCCTCCACATAATGCCCTGAAGTTTTCAACCTATTTCTCTAAGCTGTTCCTAAGATATTGCTGATATATCGCTTTGAGAGCCGGTTTGCACACAGTGTATGTTTTGATTTAGTTTAACTTCCCTCTCAACGTTCCCTGAACATTTCACTTTAATACCCCTAGCCTTAGTAGCAGTCTTAATAGAATTAGTAGATGTAGCATTAGTAGTAGTAGTAGCGCGCATTTATTGCATTTTAGCCAATTACATCATCCCCATCATCATTCCCTAGTATTTCCAAATTAATACCCTAGGACATTCCTTGGATAAGCCCTTTAGACAGCATGTATAAAAATAGCTTGTTGAATGCTCTCCTTGACATTCCCTGAAAGCTTTACCTGATCACCTTCGGTCTTTTTGTAGACCAAAGGTCAAATATATCCCCATTTCCTGATAACAAGTACTTATGCAAACAATGGATGAGTTGCATAGCTTACAGCTCTTGGATGGGGCATCAGCAGAAGCGTAGATATTGGATATCTAAGGTATCTAAAAAATTGTTTTTCATTGATTGAATAATTGGTAGAGGGTTAAAGGGTCGAAGCCGTCTGTTATTATCAGATGCATTATGCCTTCCTTGGGTGATTGTTGTGTTTAATGTTGACTGTGTGAGTTCAATCAAAATGGCTATCTTAAAATTGATCTAATGAACTTGGGGAAAAGGTACGTTGGAGGGAGGGGGGCTGGTTGCCTTCCAATCACTTTTGACTCTTAAAAAGAGTTTTAGGACTTTGGAATTTTCGATGAAATAAAGTCAAGTTCTCCATGAAGACGCAGTAAAAGGTTCTTAGGTGTTTAGTTTCCAAGACCTGACCTAAGTTTTAGTAGGAGCTATGGAAGTAATGTAGTAATATGTGGAGCTATAGGAAGGCTGGTGTTATGTCATAAAGAAAATAGTTTCCATCGAACAGAAAAAACTGGCGTTGACCTATCAGATGCTTTCCATGGTGCAAGGAAAATGAAGGTTAGAGGCTTTTAACGTTTCGGTATCGTGAGACCGCAAATGGGTCTTGAGACCCGAATGAGCAATTGGCTCAGTGCTCCTTCCAGTTGACTGTTGAAATGAACATCACTGTTACTTAAATTGTTTGCCAGTATAACATTCAAATACGTACCCTGGATAGCGAGCTAGTAAGAGTTTGAGTCTCACAGCCCGTGCATCTGCCCTACCAGACTCTTGTGCAAGGTGATGGAGAGTAGGATTTGTGCGCAGGCCTTCAAAAAACAGTCATACTCATAATCAGATTTTCAATATTCTTTGTAAATTTACCTGATGGGGGCTCTAAAAGCTTGTTACCTACAAAAGTTGAGACCTCTCCCTCCAAAAAGGGGGAAATTCTATTGGACATTTCCTTTTGGGAGGAGACAAATTAAAAATTCAATATTTAAAAGCGTCTCAGTTGTCACCAATCAACTCGACATAGGCCAATAGCCATGACTCTAACCGTGGAAAAAGTAAACAATGTATTTGGATATTGGACGCTCTCTAAATCATTGACAGATTTACATCCCATTTCACAGAATCCGTTTCACAAGTTTTCGATTTTGTTTCAACCATCTATAAGAAAACATAATATATGCACTTGTAATTATATTGTTGTTAAATTACTTTGATTAATTCTGTGTGCTTATGTTAAAAAACAAAACAAATGAGTTCTATCGCACAATTTTCCTGGAAAAGTAGGAATGAGAAGCATCCAAATTTTATCCAAAACGCATTTATTAGAGAGAGAATTTACGAGATTTGCTCTGTCAATTTTGCAGGCGCAAACAACCAGGTTATCACAGTGAGTCACAGGCAACATGACTCACGCGCACATAAATTAAACTTCAGATATTCTTGGGCATATTGCCAGACAAAACCAAATCATATTAAACACCTTCCATGGTTTCAATTTGGATGCATAGTATTGCAGTTGACCTTACTAACAGGGACGTCAATCCGCGAAAATGACAGGAGGGGGGATGTATTTCTCAAATTCTAGAAGGATAATTTTTTGTTTTGTCGATTTTTTTAATTGAACTGCCGAAAAGGGTTATTTTTCAATAAAATACTAAAAAAACTAATTTTCAAAATCAAGGGCGGGAGGCAGAATTAATTGCTTCCGTTTATTAATGGGTTTTAATCAAACTTAGATACACATAGAAATAACTTCGAAAAATTAAAAGTTATTGCAATGATTAATAACTAAGGAGAAAATAATTTTCTATTGATTGAACAAATAATTAATCCTATAGTTTCATTTATGAAACGGGATTTTGAGGGTTTTCATCATTCATTAGCAATTTGACGGGGGGGGGGAATTTTGTGGCAATAAATAAGGTAAAAAACAAAGCTTAAGCCACAGTAACATGAGAAACTTAAGATCTTTTACATAGCGCGTTTAAGTTAATCAAAATTTCGATTACTACATATAAATTAAAATTGAGCTAAGATTAGATTGACGTAAATATTAAAAGATGAACTGATCTCTTTAAAGATTAATTTATTAAATTAATCTTTAAATTAAATTAATAATTAAATAATTAATTAAATTAAATTAATCAGGTGGTCTTTAAAGATTGAAGACCACCTGCATCATGAAAAAGTGAGGTGTTGCCAGAATATGAAAATTTCCAGATCAGTTACTGAAGAAAAAATGAGTTAATAATCCCTCCTTCTAGATTCGCTGGCCCATTCTAGATTTCGAAAATACTTTTTTTGGGTATTTTCACTAAAAAAATCAAAAATAACAAGATTGCGCTCCTCCCTCTACCTGTAGATCTTAAACAACATCCCCCTCCTTTCCCTAAAATTTTGGTGAATGGACGTCAATCAAATAATATAGAATTTGCTGCTTCCAGATGCTTTAAATCACTACAATGCATTTGATTAGTATGCATTAATATCACTACAATGCATTTGATGAGTAGTAGGGAATCTAGAATGTGTTTTTATTGAAATAAATTAGTCGCTTCTAAGATTTAGAACGTTATTAAATGAAAAAAAACTACCTTTTTTTTCTGCTAGTAAGGAGCAACATTAAAACTCAAAACGAACAAAAATTATTCCTTATATAAAGGCTTGCCCCCTCCTCAATACCTTCCTCTTTACGCTAAAGTTGTAGTAACTTTTAAGAAAGCTTCCTATTCAGATTTAACGGCCCCTGTTTTTCAGTAGCCGTTCTTAAAAAATTGGACAAACAGTCAAAATTTAGCGTAAAGAGTAAGGTATTGCAAAGAGTAAGGCAATCCTTCATATACGACATAATTTCAGTTTGTTTTTAGTTTTAATGTTGCTGCTTACTTTCAGTTAAAAAACATATGCTTTTTAATTAATTTCTGTTCGTTTTTTTCAAATAAGGCAGACAAATCTTTTACACCCTCCATGTAATACACCCCCCCCCCTCCTCAAGGGAAACTCCTCGGTGGAAATTTAATCCAACCTAAAGTACAACCCCCCGTCAAGTTCTCTCCAGACAGTTCCATCACGCTGAAAATCTCCCTCAGGATAAAATCAATAAAATCAATTTTAGCAATGATTTAGGCATAAAGCAAGTAGTTCGAGAAGCAATTGAAATCAGACTTAAGATTAATAATAATATCCTTAAATAGGGATTTAGGAGAATATTCACTGACTGCTCTATACACAAATTTAATTAAAAATGACCTTACGAAATATTATAAAAACCAATAGATATTAACACAGAACCTGTCACAAATAGACCTATGAGATCAGCAGCGAAAAAAAGCTAGGCTGGCATTAAAAACGTGTTCTGAAATCATTTTCTTTCATTTCAATGAATTACCTCGTTTCATCACAATTTATTTATCAGTCCTGGTTGAACTTCGCTGAGGTAAGGATGCTGGGACTGTTTTGAAAAACTGTTCATTTTAGTTTTATTGATTTTATCCTCTTGTTAGTTGTTTTTTCTTATTTGTATTGCTGAGGACGGCCCTTGGACATAGGGCCGAAATATTCATTCTAATTTGTTTCCCACTGTCTTGAGAAATTTCCTTTTGTTCCTCTTGTTTTTGGTGTTTGTGATGGAAAGGCAGTGTGGTCTTCGTCGTTAATTTTCTTGAGTTGGCATCTTGTTATAGGAAATGTAGGGCTTTTTCAAGTTTTTGGTCAGGGGGACCGAGTCCTCTTCGTGGGGCTGCCCACAATCCCTCAAAGTCTATGTGACAGCGAAGATGAAAAGTGGGAATTTTCTAGCCTTTTGAAGAAAAAGTAACTTCTGGAGCTTTTATTATCCACTCAAGCAACAAGGCAATGTAAGCAATAAATATTTAGGTGTTACATCTCAAATTGTAAGATTATACAACTTTTGTTTTTGGACAGCCGTGTGAACTTACCATTTATTTATCGTAATCTTGAAAGGGTTAAAATTTCCTTTCGTAATAATGTTATAATTTTTGTGCGTCAAAACTTTAATCACTGTGTAAATAAGCAGAAAGCGTCATATTTCTCTTTGAAAAATTGTGAGAAAAGCCCGGTGGATTGCAGATTTATTTGTGACATTAATGATGGTTTCATTATAACTTCTTTTGGCTATAATTTAATAGGTCGAAGCAACTTTAAGGTCACGAAACTTTGAGGTACTCCTTTGAAATTTAAGAGTAACTTACTGCATTTTTGCGTTCTATGCACCATAGAAACTTTGATGCAATTACAGGACCAGAGAGGTAAGTACGTGGCAAAAGAAAGCAAGGCTAGTCACACAAGGTGAAGAGGTGGATTAAGATCGAAAAAGTCATACATATTACAGCTGCAACAGATAGTGAATAACCCCTTGGATTATGACAGGTAATGACAATCTTCTTGTCATTCGTGCGTGTCATCTTTGTGTTCCCAGACAACTCAGGCAAGAAATATTGATAAGTTTATATAATGAGGTAAGAGGCTTCTATTATAATAAGTAAAAGACGATTTTTAGGTTTGAATTTTTGATAAGAGAAAACACAGTATCTACATTATTAATAAAAGAGTCGAATCTTTTGTTTTGTTTAGATTGGTCAAATATGCGAATAAACGATCATATGCAGAAAAACAACCAGAACTTCACTTCAAAAGGACCAATCAGATTTTGAGGGGTCAAAGCAACTATTAAAAAAGGTACTTGACTAAGAACTTTTTCTCCTCAAGCCTTCCTTGAAAAATTGTATAGCCTTCCCAATATCCTCCTTCGGTCTGACCAAACGACTAAATGTATTCTATCTTTAAGGAAACGTCTGGCACGTACGCAGGGGGGCCTTCGCCCCCCCCCCGAAATTTTGTGAAATGTGTAATTTCCCTATGGTTTCTTGGATATTCTGGGAAAAGCAGGACATTTATTAAGAATCTAGATACAGGTGTGAACCTTTTTTGGGATTTTACAGCATGCAATTATCCGGTCAAGTCACTGCCCAATTATTAACCCACTTTCTGTTTAACTTTTTATCCTCTTTGAAGTAATTAGTGATTGTACTGTTATTTTGTAATTTTTTTGCAAAGAGAGTCTGCTTTCCACATCAAAACAGAATTATCCTTAATATTAGGGCGTCTATCCCCCATTTTCAGGATAAAGTACAGCTTTTAATGGATTAATTTTGGAAACTATCATTTTTCATTAAAATCGATGTTTTCGCAATAGAAGAACTACCCCACACAGCACCCATATTGCAGTATTAATCCTAGAATTTCCCTTTCAGTGGGATATAATAGATTAATCACTGGTTCTAAATCGCTAAGAACATAACCTGAGCCTAAAACGTACTTTTGAGGCTTCAGTATTCTTCCCCTTATCCGCTACAATATCACAGATTAATAATAATCTGTATTTTCCGATATACGTACTTTTTGCATTTATATAGTTACTAAATAAAAAAAGTGCTACTTTATATCTGCTGTTTCGAAGGTTTTGTCCCCCCCCCCCGAAAAAAATTCCTGCGTACGTGCCTGGGAAACGTAATCCAAATTTAAAAAAGAAACGTTTTTTGAGAACTGTATTTTAGGGATAAATGTCTCACTCGATAATTTTTTGTTTCGTTTTAGAAATGATAACTATTATCCTGATCAAGATATAGTAAATATCTTATTTATTTATTCGGCCGTTTCAAAAAAACATATATTGTATATCTTTGTGGCGTTATTGCTGCTTGCACACTCACTGGTCAGTGTGGCATCCAAAATGACAGTGTCGTGGCATCCACGACAGTGTGGCATCGAAAATGATTGCGAATATTAATAATGTTGCTTCTGTCACCCACCCCCTAGTCTGCATTTTCCAACCTGATACTGGTTAAATTGTTTTGTTTTTGTTTTTAGTAATGATACTGTTGTGAGTTTGTTGTTGTTGTTGTTGTGTTATATATGCTGGTTATCATATTGTTGTGTTAGTTTTTCTTTCATAATTTTCACTACTTTGCAGTGTCTCATTCAATGTTTGTTTGTGGTTTATCAATAAATAAATTTTTTGTAGTATGGAGAATAATTTCTCATGGCAGGTTGCTTACAGCTCCCGATCTGTAAATTCAAAGGAAGTTTCATTTTACGCTGACAGAACAAATATCTCTTCGGCCAGGTACATGCACAAGAATATTTTGGGGGAAACGGTAAACATAAATAAGCCTTAGGGTGGGGGGATAACAAAAAAAATTATTCGGAGGCTATTGAACACCTTACTTTTTTAAATTAGATGAAAATAACCCTTAATTTCTCGAATTTTTATGGTTTTTGTCCTGTGTATTTTTCCTAGTCCGCTGATTTCAGCATATTGCTAAAAAGTGGTAAGTATATTATTTGTTTTTAAAATACACTTATCTATCTATTTATCTTCCAATCTATAACCTCCTCAGCTTTCATGAAAGTGTGAACCCCAGGCTGGTTTGATTAATATGACATTAAACAAGATTTTTTTTTAAACATTAAACAAGATGAAAACATAACTTTAAAGCTCTGAGTAAATTAATTTCTGCTTTTGTAATAATTATGTTTTATATCTTTCCCCTTTTTATCCATTTTTGAAAAAATAAAGTTTTTTCTTCTATTTGGATTTAGTATTTCCTTTTTTGCAAATTTTTGCTTTTTCTTCGGACTTGGTACCTTAATAGAAAGATATTACATAAAATTGGAATAAATTATATTATTGAAAATATGATTGTAGAGAGCAGAATGCTCTCAAATATTAATAATATTGTATCTCCACCTTTCCATGATCCTGAATTTGTGGGTTATTTTTTAAGATTTTTGTTCAATTTTTGTAATTTACTTTTTTCATTATTGTATTAATGAGTAAGATATTAGTTATTATTGTTACTTTATAATTATCATTTTGGAAAGTGACGTGTAATTCTTGCCTGGGGCCAAAGAGGATGGTTTGGTCTGTACTTAAACTAGAGCCAACAAAATGCTAGTCGAAGGAATTCCAAACTTTTTCAACAGCAGATGCATCCAAAGAATTTAATTTTTTTGCTGATTCAAAAAATATAAAGTTCACTAATTTTAATTTCATCCATCAAAAGTTGCGAGTCCTAGAAAATTTGCCCGGTTTTCGTAAACGGATAAAACACTCCCAAATAGTCAAGTGATTTTAATGAAAATTGCACAATGAGATTCCGTAGATCAGAAATTTCTACTGTACAGGTCTCAAGCTCCTTTATACAAAAATATGGAATTTTGCAAATTATCTTGCCAGAAGAATTGGATGTGTGTTTATTATTATTATTTTTTTTTTTCATCAGGGATGATAGTGTCGAATTAGTGATCCCGGAAGATCGGAAGATGGCTCATTTGATCGGAAACCCAACGTATTAGTGACATTTTCAAGTGAAGATAAAGAATGGAGGGCAAGTAACCCCCTACTACGTCATTTCCTTCGCCAAGGGAATTTGATCAAAATTTGAGATAACCCTTTGATTCAACATAGTTGAAAGGTCTAGTGACAATGCCTTTTTGCATGGCATGACCCCCATAGTCCCTGGGGAAAGGGTTGTAAGTTACTAAATTTGCCTGTTGTTAACACAGAGTGTGTGTTATTCAAAAATTAACAGAGAAATTCCCGTTGGGAGAAGAGTCTTCAAGGACAATGTTCCAGAGGAAATTGTACAGGAGGGAAGGGGAGGCAAGAGGATTTTCTGGAATTATTTTAAAAACACTCAGAAATTATATAAAAATATTTTTTTTTCAACTGAAATAAGGGACAGCCCCATCCTCTCATATCTGTGTTGATTTCTTTTGTTTTTAGGTTTCAATGTTGCTCCTTACTAACAGTTGCAAAAACTGGTTTCGTTTTGTTAATTATAGACTACGTCGGAGAGCACTATCTGAAGCATGATTCACAAGTAAGAGCATATTCGTCTTTGTTGTAAGGTAGGAATGAACCTGGAATGTGCAAAGAGGCTTTGAGGATTCCTGTAGGCACTATCGTACTCGTTGGCATCTCTACCCCTTAAGTTTAATGCAATAAAGTGTTTGTTTACTATGCCTTGGGTTTTGATAATGTACGTGTGTTTTGTGATTTATGTCTTATTCTCCTCCTCTCTCAAAGTAGGCTCCGGTGTAACTGCCTGATCTAAATATATCTGACATAGTGAATTTTTCCATCAAATTCGTCCAGCGAATTAAATTGGATAAGATTGAACGAGAATAAAGAAATTTGTACATTCTGCATACGAATTAAATATATTTGGAATCGTAATGATACCGATGAAACATCTTGGTAAAGTCCTTAGGATCTTCTTTGTGCCAAAGAGGGAGCTCAGAGGCCAGGAGTAGCAGGAATCGTTGCAGTTGGACTAACATTGCTTTCTCCTCGGGAACTTCGTGTCCCTAATCCATACGAATGCTACACCAGCCATGGATATATTTGACTTCTGGTTGTTTTATTTCTTAAAAGGGAGAGAATCCCTAAAAACACATTAAACATAGGAAATGAATTTTTCAAATGGTATTCTGGTAATCAAGTACAACCATAGATTTTCTATAGCTTTGCTCCATTGCTTTTCAAGCCTATAAATGTTTATGAAGGAAATAATAAATATGAATTGCTCTATAAGTTAGTGCATTCGCGCTCAGGATTACGAAACTTCAGTTTTTGAATTACGAAACTTTGGAAAGTCAAAAATTTCGTAATTTCAACAACTCGAAAATCAAACTATATACACTTGAAATTTGATATGTTGGTCGTAGAATGACGTTTTAAAGCTAAGCCACACCTAATTCATTCTGTGGTGCAAGATAAAAAGCAGATTTCCCTAGATGCAGACACTTAGATATCCTTAACAGCTTATATTTTCCGAAAGTGAACAAGAAGTTCTAAGAAGAACAAGAAGTGAGGGGCTACCTACTCTCCGTGACCTGTTGTGCAACTTGCTCTGCCACGCTTGGGATACTTCAATCGTACCAAGCTATTATACTTTGTGCCACGCATGAAAACTTTTGCGTTGTGCGGCAAGCTAAATCGTGCACATTTTTTTGAAGGGGGCAGCCCCTGAACAAGATACAAACATGGAATTGTTTTGTTTCTGGTATATTAAACTTTCCGATAGCTTATTAGTCAAATAAAAAGGTTCAGCAAAGATTGAGGTCTCCTATTCTTTATTTTTTTTTTTAATTCTTTTTCTTTGAAACGAAATAATGGTTGTAGTAATAGCCTACTACTGGGAGCCAACTTCTAGCTGGCCCCCACAAGTAATAGAACAGAGTCGAGGCACATGACAGTGGACAACCAAAAGCCACTTAAAAATAGTCTTGTGCACAAATTCCCCCCAGTAGCACTTGTTTAGAAGAACCTAAAGTAAATTGAAAATATTTTATATTCGGGAAATGAAGTTTCTAACATTTAAAAAAGACCTTTGAAGAGGCTGTAGGACTAAAAGAAAATTACACCTTTAGAATTTTTGTGATGAAAACATGATAAGGACATGGAGTGCCAAATTTCCAGACTGAGGTGTCTCATTTCTGTTTTTTGTTTTTCTTACTTTGTGTCTTTACTTTGTGGCTCTCTGGATGGCTCTCTGGATGGCTCTTTGGATGGCTCTTTGGATGCTTGTAGGATGATGGGTAGCAGCAGCGATAGATCATAAAAATGTAAAAGGAACAAAATATATTTTTTTAAATACATTTTTGTTTAAATTCTCTGTGAAAATACCATGCAAAAATATATTTTTCAGCAAAAATGCCAAAATATGTACTTTTCAAAATTTATGGGGGATCTACAAAACGACAAATACATCCACCCCTACCTCGTCACCCATATTCGTCCCACTCATGGTAAGGAAATATTTAAGTGATCATGTCATTACATACATCCATTTTATAAATATATGCGCGAGACTCAAATTTAGTTCAATAACGCCTCCATAATAAGGTAAACGGGGATGCTGCTGGGAAGACTACCATCCTATGCCTCAGTGTTAAAAAATGTTTGAATTCATATTTTTTTTCTGTGTATTTTCGTAAGCCAATTTTAGGTTTTACAAAATTAGTCACAAAGGGATGCAAGATAATCCCGTCTGTTTTACCCGTTTTTTTCCCTATCCATTATTGCCGTATCAAAGTTTGAGCCAGTACAAAGAAGCGAAAACTGGATTAGCTTTTTTGGTCGATACCTTAAGTCAAGAAAAAAACTGTGCCGCGCAATGGTACAAAATACCACTTTGCTGTGGCCCTATCTTTTTTCTATTTAAGAAAGCCAGACGAACTTTCAGTTGTATCTCTTATTGGATTCCTTTCGATATTCTATGAAAATCGGGCTGATACGAAGGCCCCAGTGGGAAAAGGCAAAAAAGGGAAACATTTAAATACGCATCTGTGAACGCCCTTTCTAGAAATTAAATATAAAAAAAAGTTTTTTTAACTGAAAGTAACAAGCGACACTAAAAATTAAAACGATTAGAAATTATTCCGTATATGAAAGAGGCCATCCCCTCCTCAGCGCCCCGCTCTTTACGTTAAATTCTCACAACTTTACGTTTTAAAACAATAACAAACTTTAGCGTAAAGAGTGGGACGTTGAAAAGGGGACAGCCCCTTTCATATAAGGAATAATTTCTTTTCGTTTTAAATTTTAATGTCGCTCCCTACTTATAGTTAAAAAATTGTTTTTTTCAGTTTCTGAACGACTTTGAATTAATGCATGTTTTTGATTTTGGCTCGCCGTACATGAATGATTAAAATGAAAGTTGTATATTAAATATACTTTTTTGGCTAAATACCTTTCTTAAAGTTTTGATTGGACGATTTTGAGTAAAAAGGAGTAGGGAAGGGGACCTAGCTGCCCTTCAATTGTTTTGGTTAATTAAAAAGGCCATTAGAGCTTTTTATTTTATTTACGAACGTTTATGTTAGAAATAAATATACATATCTTACAAATTAACTGACGTAACGAACTTCTATATTCTTATATTTTTATTACGTATGTGAGGGGGTTCGCCCCCTGGTCAATACCTCGCTGTTTACACTAAAGTTCGAATTTTGTTCGAATTTTTTAAGAATGACCCCTGAATCACAAAGGCAGTTTAATTAGAATAAAGAGCTCTTTTGAAATCAATAAAAATATTTTTGATTAAAGAGCGATGTATTGAGGAGGGGACGAACCCCTTCATATACGTAATAATTTCTGTTCGTTTTAAGTTTTAGTGTTGCTTCTTACTTTCACTTGAAAAAAAACTTGTTCTTATTTAATTTGTGAACACTTTTGAATTAATGCAGGCTTTGATTTTGTTTCACCGTGTATGAATAATTAAAACGAGATTCACATATTAATTTTACTATCTTCAGATAGATGGCTTTCTCAAAGTTTTGACCGGACGGTTTTGAAAAAAAAGGGACGGAAGAGAGGGTCTAGTTGCCCTCCAATTTTGTTGTTACTTAGAGTGGTCACTAGAACTTTAATTTTTTCCGGGTCATGGATGCGTACTGGGCCATAGTTTTTTCCCCGCGGGTAATTGTCTTGAACCAATGGTCCTAGAAAATCAAGGGAAGGATCATTAGGACAGTCATTCAAAATTCCAGTGCTATTTTTCAGTAGCGTGAAAGATTCGGCTATAACAAAGTGGCGTTCTTTGCCATCTCGTGGAACAAAGAACAATTTAGCCCGAATGAGGAAGCAAAAGTAGCTATCCAATTGACTAAGACTATTTCGAAGCTACATAATGAGCTTCCAATTCCGTGGGGTAGGGCATTCGTTCCTAAAGATGCGAGATGTCCATACAAAATAAACAGCTAGTGCAAACATTTTAAAACTTCATTTAATAAGTTGACTCCTTTGAGGCTGGATGGAGCAATGTACAGTTATGATACTTATACAGCAGCCATTAGGAAGGAGGGCCGGTCGATCTTCGTGTAGATGAGGGGGAGGGGAGGGGTGAAAATATGTTTGAAGTCTCAGAAATCATATTTTTATGCCCAAATTTCCAACTAACTGTGAGACAAGAACAAGGTTTAGTTATTTATTCTCTAATATTCCTTTATTCCTAGGAATAGGACAGAGCTTGTAATATTGGCGCTGCAGGGTGAATGCTCGCTCCTTACTGCATAAAAATATTTTCTTTGTATTATGAAAGATTGCAATCATATTTATTGATACAAAAGAGGGAGGATTCGAGGAGTCAGAAAGCGAAGGAGAAATTTCCCAAAAGAGAAGACTATATGTTACTAGGAGCTTTCTTTTCGCCAAACGTTTCTATTTTCCTGTTTAGATGCATGCTTTTGTTTTATCTTATTTCATGGGAGCATTTACCCCTGGTCTCTCTGCCCGTGTCCATGAGAAATACCTGTAAAAAAGAGCTGTTTAAAGAAATTGCCTCGAAACCGTGGATACGATGGCCTTATAATTCATTTTAGATATTTCATACCCATCCATAGTAACCAACTATAAGTTAAGGCCGACCCTTGTGAACAAAAACTGAAACTTTAAAAAGAACCTATTTTATGTGAAGATATATGGATGAATAGATCTATTATTTATCCTGATTTTAAACAAGACGAAAAACTTTCAAATCTGCTCGTCAAACGTGAAAATTTTAAAATAGGAATTAAACTCCCCCAAGAAGGTGTTGGTTTTTGATGGAACTATTCAAAGAAATACAAAATTACGAGAACCCTAAGATAACTATGGAAATAGCATAAATTTCTTAGTTTTCCAGGGAGGGATGGTCACGCATATGACCGTCATGGTCGGTAGTTCTTAAATTATTAAAGGAGGGTTCATTCAAACAAGCATTTGAAGATCTAGCGCTGTTTTTCAGAAATTGCCATATTTCAACATTCAATTCGTAAAATAGCGATTTTGGCCCAAAAACGGCCAAAGCATTATTGAACAAATATTCTACAAACTATTGAGAGGGTTTTTCCACACTCTCAGAAGTCATACTAGCATGCAGTTTTCATTCGTCTCATTTTAAGGGATGTTTTAGTAACAAAAGAGACCGCAACAAAGGAAATTGCTATATTCCTTCACGTGATTAGTAAAATAGCAATTTTGGTTTAAAAAGGGCCAAGATGTTATCGCGCACAATTTCCGAAAAACTACAGGTCCTTACACTGTCTCTTAATCTCAGAGGATATACTGGCTTGCAGTATGTCATTCGGCCCTCGAATTCATAAAATTAACCGTTACTAAAGACCTTTTAAAGTCCTTTAATGTCCGATTTAAAGTCCTTTTCATTTTGGAGACTATATTCGTTTTGTATAATTATAATTTATCTCGAAAACCAAATAAACTATATTATAGAAGCATTTTATTGCAGAAGTAAAACTATGATGTACAGAGTTGGGGTTTAGAGGGTAGTAGGTCTACTCATTTTTAGGGTAATCCAGGGTATGTTATTAAAAATAAACTAAACAAGAGCCAAGAGCTCATATGGCACTTGTGACTAAGTCGGAACAGCCAAGAGCTCTTCAATTTCACTCTTTACTTTATTAGAAAACATTGTTTTTGTAAAATAAATCAATAGGGTTAAAACATGAATTTATAATGAAGGTGTTCATTAGCCACGTCACCAGAAATATTTTCTGGAGGGCTGGAGCAAGAATAAAAACATTTTAGGGGAAGGAGGTCAATTCTAAAAGAAAAATATTATTTGTTAATTTTAATAAGCCCTCTCCACGAAACTAAGGCTTGCTCTTTTTATTGGTATAAATTTGGGTTGGAAAAGGGCCGATTTTTCTATTGTATGATATCTCCTATTTTATTCTTCAAATCTCTAGAAGAGACATGAACACAACTGATAAAACTTTTTTCTGATTTTCACAGGGCCTGCTTTTTCGTCCAGGTCAATTGACAAAACATGACCCTTAGTAGGGGAAAGATACGAAAAAAAATGGTCGAACCAGGAAAAAATTGGTACAGAAATTATTTTTGCACCACTGTGTTCAGAAAAGAGAGCTGTACAACATATCAAAAATCTAAATCTCCATCCCGTTGCGAAATTCCCTTTTTTTCACGTTTTTTGCGCCTATTTTTTAGATATTTCCAGAATCCGAGAATGAGGAACCGTGAAAAGAAAAGTAGTTTATTGATGGTTTCCCTTTTAAGAAACGATTGTTTTTGTGCTCTTTTATTAGACAGAAACATCACGTTTAATCATTTAATTCTTTTTTATGTTTTGTTTTTTTTGTATGAAGTAAAAAAAAAAAAAATCAAGTGACACACGATCACGGGGTATTTTTCGAAGAGGAGCACGAATTTTTCGGTTCAGAATGAGGGTTTTCGTTGTAACATTCACCGACAGCTCACTTATTCCCAGTTCTCTTTTTTAGATGGCTGAGACCGCAGTTTTATGTCTCCTTTGTGAACGTTCTATAGACACCTCAGAATCGTCGGTACTGGCAGAAAAAGGAGCTACGGCGATCAATGAAGCTAGCAAAACGAGAGGTACCAGCATCTCTGTCGAGGCAGGGAACCAAGTCCATGTTGCTTGCAGAAAGACTTTCACAAAGAAAATATACCTGTCGAAAATTGAGAATGAGAGACGACAAACCTTGCAAGAAAAGACGGAAGCAGAAACAGTGGTACTCCGATCACGGACTCTAAGTTTCAACTTCCAAGAATGTTGCTTTTTCTGCACTACAAGGATAAATCTCCACACTACCCACAGAAAAGGACACGAGTGGTACAAGGTTCGGACTAAAGACTTTGAAGAGAGTATAAAGGCAGTGTGCAAAAGCCGTGATGATGATTGGTCAAATAACGTTTTCCACCGAATATGTGCAGTGTCAGACCTGCACGCAGTTGACGCCATTTATCACGCAGCCTGTTCTTCTATGTTTCGATTAAATAAGAGCATTCCAGCCAGATTTGCGACGCAAGAACTTTTTGGAATACTCGGAGATACTGAGCCAGATAAAAAACGTCCAAAAAGGGGGAGGCCAGGTCACGATGAAAGATATCAGGCGTTTTTGAAGCTGGCTACTTTTTTCGAAGAAAAGGACGAAGAACAGTATACAGTCAGTGAACTTGTTGTTAAAATGGGAGAGCTTTTGAATGGGACAGACCTTGAACCGTACTGTAACAAGTACTTGAAGAGCAAGCTTCTGGAATATTTCAGTGACCAGCTAGTATTTGCAACTCTTGACGGTAAGGCTGACGTGGTGACATTCAAAGAAAAAGCATCAGCGATACTCCAGAATGTTTATTACTTGGACAAAACCGATAACGAAGAGAGTGAGAAAATCAAGCTTATTAGAGCAGCAGCAAAGATTATCAAAAGTAATATCAAAGGACTGCCAGCACAGAAGGAATCATATATGACCGCAAAGCAGATTTCTTCTGGAGAACAGCTGGAAGGCTCTCTACCTGATAGCCTAATGGTGTTCTTAGATGAAATATTCGTTGGAACCGATATTTCCTTCAAAGTGCATGCCATTGGCAATTCCATTGTTCAAGCAGCTCGCCCGCGTGCCCTCATTTGTCCACTGCAACTAGGCTTAGCAGTGCAACTGGATCACCATTTCAAGTCCAGATTTCTTATTGACAATTTCCACATCCATGGATTCTGCTCCTCCTATGCTGAAGTCCAGAAATTTAAACGCTGTGCATCAGTCCATGATGAATCTAGCCTTGCAGGAGTTACCTCCGCACATGCTGTGCAGCATGTAGCTGATAATGCAGATCGCGATGTTTGCACGATGGATGGAAGAAACACTTTCCATGGGATGGCTCTGCTAGCAACAGTCACGCCTCCTCTCATTAACAGCCGATCGCCCATTTCGAGAGTTGAAGTTTCATTAGATGAAGTAGCCCAAAAAGGAAAAATTCCCATCTACCCTTACCGCTTAAGTGAGACAGTGCTTTCAAAAGTGCAATATGAGAAGATCCCTGGAAAAAATGTCAACGACCCGTATGCCTCACTCGATCAGCTCTGGTTAGCTACCGGGTTCCTGAATGTCCCAAGGCCGAGCTGGAATGGATTCATGCAGTCAGTTTTCTCTAACCAAATACATCATGAAACGGGAAACCTTCGCAGCAAGGCAAGCGTCTTGTTTTTGCCCATGATTGACCTCCCGTCTAGCAACAAATCCTGCCTTTACTCAACCTTGCGCTTTGTAGCTTCGCAAGGCAGAACCTACGGATTCACACCCGTTCTCACATTTGACCAGCCACTCTGGTGGAAGTCTATGAAGATCCTCAAGTCCAACACGACGAATGAGCTGAGTAGTATTGTTCTCAAGTTAGGCGGTTTTCATTTGATGATGAGTTTCGTCGGATGCATAGGACACGTCATGGAAGATTCTGGTCTGAAAGAGGTTCTGGAATTGGTATACGCGACTGGTGCAGTGCTGCACATTCTTTCTGGAAAAGCGATTTCTAGAGCTGTTCGAGCTCACATTCTCGTGAGCTCGGCCATATATGCTCATCTCCTCGAAGAAGAGCAAGCGACGTTGACGTCTCTAGACATGTCTACTGTCTTCGCTAACGTACTGGATGGATACCTCCCACCCGAAGATCTCAGTCATGATCCCCAGCTCAAGCAACTTGAAAACTTTCTCAAGCAGAGACGCCAAGACCTGCTGACTCAGAGAACTGCGAAGCTCTGGTTTCAGTATCTTGACATGGTTGGGATACTTCTTAAGTTCATACGTGCAGAGAGACTAGGCCTGTGGGATTTTCACCTACAATCTGCAGTAGAGATGCTTCCGTTTCTAGAAGCATCTGGACATAACCTCTATGTCAAGTCGGTCTGGATTTACCAGCAAGAGATGGATAAGCTTCAAACTAGTCACCCACCAATCTTCGAAGCATTTGAACAGGGAGGTCACACCATTAGAAGATCAGAGTGACGCTGGGCTGGGCTCTCGGCAGATCTTGTCATCGAACAGGAGTATATGAGAAGTCTGAAAACATCGGGCGGTCTTACAACTGGAGGTGGGATGACAGAACAGCAGAGAGCCATTTGGGTTCTGTCAAGGCCAGCATGGCTGGAGATCAACCTCTTGATGCAAAATTTGACAAAAATTGGTTACTCGACAAGTGAGCAGCACCGCGACATGAGTTCCAGTAGAAAGGAGCGTGACTTCGACGATACCCAGAAGCTCGTCGGATACTTCGGAGAATCTTCTCCGTTCAGAGGTGACAATCAGCTTAGAAACATTGCCAACGGCATAACTTCTTCCCAAGATGTTAATGTTGACGAGGCCGATGTGGCTGGAAAGTTGATTCTAAGTAAGATGACGGGAAAAACCTTGAAGGAGCAAGTCTTCAAGAAAAAAGACCAAGTGACCCTAATGAATGCCAAAAAGGCGGGGTCCTCTGTGGTAGCGCACATAGATCCAGCGCTCCTTTTCCAGCGGTTTATAATAGTAGCCCAACGAACTGACCTCCGAGAAGAATACTTCAAGTACGAACTTTGTACGATTCCTCCTTCTCTTTTCGAAAGCGATGGCCTTATGAGAAAAGCAAATAAGCCAGAGCTTGCAAAAGCGATCTTTCTGGCTTGCGGGATTGAGACTCAGTCACCCTCAAGACCTGCTTCTGCGTGTAACATCGTCTTGGATGGTGGTTCTCTTCTACATCGAGTTCCATGGAAGGTAGGGTCAACCTTCAAGGTCGTCTTTGCTTCATACGTCCATTACGTACAAGCAAGGTACCCTAGTGCGATCGCTGTGTTTGACGGATATGAAGGTGGTCCAGCAATCAAAGATGCTACCCATTTACGTCGAGCAAGGATGGTTGGCCACCAAGTCTTTTTCACCGAAGAGATGACCCTCTGCATGAAGAAAGAAGAGTTTCTTTCATGTAAGACAAACAAAGGACGTTTCGTGAAGCTGCTCAGCAACCATTTGGAAGCCGTTGGTTTCCGAATTTTCCACTCAGAAGGAGACGCCGACGTTCTGATTGTAGAAAAAGCCGTAGAAGCTGCTAGTCTTACAGACACAATCGTGGTTGCTGATGATACTGACATCTTGGTTCTTCTGATCAGTCGATCAGATTCGCGTTCCGGGCGTTTATATTTCTCACCTGAAGCTAAGTTTGGCGGTACTAGTTCAGCTTGGGATATTAGTGAGATGAAGCAGAAGCTAGGAAAAGATGTCAGCAATCTGATACCGTTCTGTCATGCCGTGCTGGGTTGTGACACAACCTCTCACCTTTGCGGAATAGGAAAGGGCAAAGCCGTTCAGCTGCTACTTTCCAACAAGAGTTTCAGGGACAGCGCTGCTATATTTGGCGACAAGCTCGCATCGCTTGACGATATTGTGGCAGCAGGAGAGAGAGCATTGTTGATACTGTACGGTTGCCCTGATGTTTCGAACCTGGACACTGCCAGAAAGCTAATCTTTCACAGAAAAGCGAGCACTGCCACCACTTTCGTGCATCCACAAGAACTGCCACCGACTCAGGCAGCAGCGAAGTACCACTTGCTACGTGTCTACTGCTAATTTCAAATCTGGCTCGGGAACCCAGTAGACCCTTTACGCCTGGGATGGAAACTGCAGGATAACGAAGTTTTTGCGCCAATAAAAACAGATCTTCCTGCCGCTCCGTCTCAGCTGCTGAAAATTATCAAATGCTCGTGTCGTATTGACGGCTGTGATAGTGAAAAGTGTACCTGTGAAAAAAACGGACTTGAGTGTACTATAGCCTGCCGTACCTGTCATGGAAGCTCGTGCAACAATTCGAAGTTTCAAGAAGAAGAATTTAGTGAAGAAGAATAACAGTTAACTGTGATGATGAAAAATGTAGTTCCTATATTTTGATGATGTGCAATTTTTATATATTTGAAAAATAAGATAAAAGCTTTTCTCTGAACACATTAAGTTAGAACCTATCTTGTCTCATGGTGTTTGGCGCTGAGGTGTTTCGTCATTCCTGTTTATTGTTGTTTGGTTTTTTTTTCTAAGCCTTTCGTTTACGTAGCCAAATAGACTATAACGCTGGTAAGAGTTTTTTTCCCCAAAGACACAGTTTTTTCCCCATTTTTTTTTTTTTTTGCTGATAAATATTTTTCTTTTGGTCAGGTAACGAAATGAGTATCAGAAATGAATTCAGAGCCAAAAGCTGATCTAAAAAGATGTGTAAAACATTATAGTTTACATTTTTAATTTTTTTCCCGGTTTTTGAGAAAATAAATAAAAAAAACATTAAAAAAAACAATTTCGCATCGAGCTAGAGATTTAGATTTTTGATATGTTGTTAAGCATTTTTTTCCGGTCCGGATGGTGAAGAAACCATTTCTATACCAATTTTTTCCTGGTCAAAACTTATTTTTCTCCTACTACCTTTGCATTTTCAACTTCTGTTCCGTTTCAACGGAGATGGAGCTATCAACTGCAGCAGAACAAATAATTTCCTCAGCTCAAATTTAATGTTGGTTACTGACGCGAAACTCGGCAATGTTTGAAAGGCATGCAATCAGAGACTACTTTACCATAAGACAACCGGAAGCGTTAAAATACCGCTTTGATCGTTCTGACAGGAACAACAGCGCTAGCTTGGTCATCTCCCTTATTCAAAGGCTTTAGAATGATATGACAAAAGTTGCCATAAATCTTTCTTTTTCATGGAAAATATTCAAATTTCTCCGAGTTTACAATATCCATTTTGTGGTAGGAAAAACATGACCTTGTGATGGAATTCTAGTGATTTGTCCCCTTTTCGCGTCTTGTCTTTTTGTTTTGTAAGATTAAATATATTTGGAAAAGGACTTTTTCCATTCTCTGGATTCGGATCAGCTTTTGAAAGAATTCTTCATAATCTGGAAATAATCGGATTTTCTCTTCCGCAACGTCGCTCTTAATTCAATTTTGCTCTAAATGAGAAGAAAAATTTTGAAACACTATAGAATTCTTGTAATTATGGTTCTAGCTGCTTAATCTAGAAATAATTCTAGATTAAAGCAACTGTTATTTTCTATCTTCTTTTAATTTGTGATACAGATATTACGGGGAGCCTTAACTTTACTCATTTGTCTTCCCCCTCATACTTTATACTATATACTATCATACTTTTAGTTTTAATTCAACAAAGAGAAGAAAATGTTGCAAGAATGTGTGCTGCCTATTGCAGAGGCGCCATTTGGGGGGGGGGGTCAGGGGTGGACAAATGCCCACCAAAGATTTTCCAGGGGGCCCAAGCTTCCACCACAAAGGGCCCTTTGCCGGCCATAATAATTCATTATCTCCAACATAATCCATTTTGTTCAATTGATTTGAAATTACTGCACGCCTATTAACCAAAGAGCGTAATTACTTGACAACCCTTGGGGTAATTACGCTATTTGCTATTAATCATTGTAAACTTTGAAAGTAGGTTAGATACATAATAAAATTCTCAAGTTCTGTCAAATGCCCATTTCCTAGATGATTTCGCGACACGAAGTGATTCGGGGGGGGGGGGGGGCAAGATGGAGTTCATGCCCACCTCAAGATTTGGTCCAAATGGCGTCTCTGGCCTATTGGGCATTTCGCAATACGAAATTTCCCTTGAACTATCCCCTCCAGGAATCTCCCAAATTTTATCCATGAATTCCAGTAAAACTAGCCTGTTTTTTCGCTGTTCAAGTGAACCTGTTTCTTTCCCAAAAGCGATTCATGTGCGTATATTCAGCTGCAGTGGAAGATGGGGCTTACATCTGTAACGGCAATCAAGTGCAAGAAACAAATTAATATACATAAACCAACGGTTGCGATGAGCGAAGAGAATGTATTTCACTATTTAAGAAAGTAATATTTATGCAATAATAATGAAAAATATATTTTGGACTCCCATAGATGTACAAGCAATACAAGCTGGTTGTCATGTATTAAAATAATTGCAATATTTGTTTTTAGCAAGAAATTGCTGGGCTTAGTACTCCTGTTGTACTATTTAGTCCTGTCTTAATCCCTTACTCAGGAACCAAACAGAACAAAACCTATGCAGGGCTGTGTATCGCTTTCTGGACAGGTAAAAATATAGATCTTTAATATCAGAGAATATTTCATTAACATAAAATGTCACCACAAATGCTTCCATCATGAAATTGTTCAATAAAACAACATTCATGTCTTAATTTTTTTAATTATCCAAACCAGACGTAACCAATTGGCTTCCTAACTAGTCTCTCCTTTGATAGTATAAATAAAAGCGATTTCATATTCTTTACAAGTAAAATTTTTACTAATACTGGGATTCAGCTAGCGCTAATTTGAGCCAATCAGATGTTTCACAGGATTTTCTGATTAGCCGAAAAATTATAATTGTTCCAAATGAACGCCAGCTAAAACTCTATTTTAGTTAATTCTCACTGCTAATGGGGCTTAAAGAAATATTCAGAGATTGTCCTAAGACGAACACAAATGCATCTGGCATGAAAGAATTAGATTACTGCCTACTGCCTAGCAGTATTACGTTAAGAAAATGCTCCTAATTGGAAGTGCATGCTCCGTGAAGTTTGGGACGAAAGGATTTATGACAGTGGTTTTTAAAAATTATTCTAAAAATTCTAAAAAATTAACTAATCGGCTTATCTATATTTTTTGTAACTAGTCAAATATTGATATGTAATTTCACATATAATAAGGAGATTAGAACAAAAGAAAATAATTTTTGCTTTTTTCTAAGGAATGTTCAAAGGACACCCACATCATAAATTTAAATAGGTCTGGTTTCTAAAGAAATTGAGTTATGTCCAATGCCGATAATCAGGCACGTTCTTAGCCTTTTTTAGGTCAATGAAAAAAAAATCGATCCTTTGAGTAAGAACGGCTCAGAAATTCCAAAACTTTAAAATTGCCAAAAGGGGTCCATGGGCATATTGGCCCTCTCACAATGTACGTCCATGAGCATCTATTACCTGAATGTCAATACCCCTCAGTGTGTGGCAAGAAAGGTTCAACGGGGAAGTTTTGCAACACAAACCATAGAACGACTTCCTGGAGCTTATATATACTTGCTCACAGGTCTGGCCCAGAAAAGAGGAAGGAAGGCATAAGAAAATGTTTTATCCATGATTCACGATTTCTCTTGTGAACAACTGAGCATTTATCCTGGGGTGATAAAAAAATGGCACAATGGGGGTGGTTTTGAAAAACGAAACGTAGAACAACTATCTTCGCAATTCTTAAATAAGGAACTTGTACATACTTGCTCATAGGTCTGACTCAGAAAGGAGGGAGGAAGGCATAAGAAAACATTTTACTCGTGGTTTACAACTTTTCTTGTCAGGACCTGACTTAAGAACTGTTTCAGACCCTCCCCCCCAGCCCTCGCTGTACAGCTGTATGTATAGATAATATTTTTTTTTCTGAAAAAGTTTTTAACTAATTCTAAGGACTTGGCACACCGTTCTATAGGTTTCAAAGTAGCATGTGTCCCAAATAATATATGAAAAAAACTATTATAAACCCTATTAAATTTACTTCCTTTTTAAATCATTGCTATTACTCATTTGTCCAAATTTATGCTAATGTAACTTACCCATTTACAGGTCCTACATGAGCTATTATTCATTATTTACCTGTTAAAGTTGATCTTAATTAGCAGCATTCAATTAAAGAAAAGAATAACGCTGATTGATGCTAATGAATAAGTGATAAATCAGGAGAGGGAAGCCGAAAACAGATGTAGCAAATTCTGACGCTTTGCTATCAGATAGAATTGAAACTATTTTGAACCAATCCACCAAATATGCGCGCTATTTGCTTACCAAAGGTGAACATGTACGCGTTGGAATCTTAATAATTTTGAATCTTAATTAGAAAGTTTGGTATTGTATGCGATTTCATCAGTGATATGCTTAGGTTTCATCAGTAAAACATTTTTGACCTAGAATTTTAATCAACTTTGTTCTTCTTCTTCTTATCCCCTTTTTTTGGCTTTAGAAAATCGTCTTAAAGCAAGTGAACACTGCACCCAGGGTGACGATAGAAAGTTGGACTCTCTTGGATACATCAGAGAGGGTCTTAAGCTGACACATCCTTTCTTGATTAAGAAAAATACATTGAGTTTGCTTCTAAGGCGTCAGAGGCGGTTTTAGGGGTGGGACCGAGGTTGCAATAGTTCTGGGCACAGAAATTTTAGGAGGGCAAACTGTCAAACAAATAATGTAACAGTTATAATCATTTTGTAATTTTTAAAAATTTACTAATAGAGCAGAGGGTGCAATTAATAATAAAAATGATTAATAAATTATTAGTCAATTAACAAAATAAAAAAAAAATAAAAAAAATAATAGTTAAGTCATTAAATTAAAGCAATTAAACGATTTAAATAATAAATTAAAAATAATCTATTGCTTTATTAATGGATTGAAAACAATATTGTTATTAAATAAAAAAGTTTAGTAAAATTTGGCCATGATAATATTTGTGGGAGACAGGGAGGGGGCTAATAAATATTTTACTCCAGGCGCAAAAGAGGCCAAGACCACCATCGTATAACATAGAACACTTGTAACATCCATCAAGACATATTAGAAAAGAAAGAAGAAAGAAAATCTAGTCACAAAGTCTTCAGTATATGTCATATCTGCTTACGAGGGTGTGCCTTCGACTACGTCCTTAAGCCTTACGTTGTATCTTTAGTTCAGGGTTCATGTTTGCTACATATGCTAAATAACTCATTGATTATAAATGGTTATATCATTAGTTGCACTGATGGTTAGATTACAGGGAAACAGAGAATTTACTTATAAGTAATGATGCGGCTCAAAACTATTCTTTCTCTTTTCTAGCGAAAAATTTCGTAAAAAATCAAGTTTTACATCCTTCTTACGTGCTCAGTATTTGACAAGGCAACAATGGGTAAATTCAAAAGTGGTTAAAGAAAACAAGGCTATTTGGTTTTCCTATTTTCCACGCGCTAACAAATTAAGTGATTGGCTTGCGAAAACTCGGCGCAAAATGAATAAATGAAAGCAATCTTTTTACCACGGAACTATAGCAAGTATTAAGCAAAACATAAAAAAACGAACAAAGAATTAAAACTCACATCTCAATAACCTCCAAAATACTGTAATTACTATAGAAGCTTGAATAAACACACATGCTTTCAGGCTCTCTAGTGATTAAAGTTTTTTGAGAATTATTAAGAAGTGAGTTTTATTTATTTGCTTTGTTTTTTGTTTGTCTTTTTCTTTATAAGTTGTGTTTAATTTAACTTCATTTTTGATCAAGGCTCCCGGACGTGGAGTCTAAATATTCAGATTTCAATTATTTAAAGTTTTGTTTTTTTTCTATTGTTTTATTTAAATTGTATCCGTTTTTTCACTTTTAAATTCTATATATATCTCACAAAATTTGGAAAAATCGGTAACATTTTTAAAATTTTATAAACGTAAAGCACTGTTAAATTTAGCTAGTTGGTTTTCTTATTTACTACAATCCCCTTCTTGTTTAAGCCTCGTTATCTATACAAATGTCGTGGCTATCTGAGTTTACAGTTGCTTCTTTATGTCTAAGAGTTAGAACAGATAGTCCAACAAACAAGGTGAAACATCTTTCGGGATTTTGTCAATAGATTTCTGTATTTAATATCTGACCCAAATTTAATTTAATATATTTAATTTTGACTCAAATATGTTTAATAATATGACCCAAGTTTTCTATACCTGAGTCATTATTTATAACAGTCTACCCGGTGGTGTCTCTGGGGGGGGGGGGGCAAGGTGTGCGGTTTTCCCCGGGAAAAGCCTCGGATGGCTGCCAAACTGAGTTTTTTGTTTACTATTGTGATTACTTAAATTTTTTAGTAGCCTACATTGGGGAGGGAGAGGCAAAAACATATTTTCCCCCGAGGCTCAAAACTCTAGCTATGCCTCTAATTTTGCCATGAAATTTACAGCTCATAGTTCTTTTATGCTGTTTATTGCTATCACAGACAGGAAATGCGTTCAGCTTTTTCTCAGCTGGCCCCAAAGAAAGAGCAAAAGATGGCCGTAATGTTTTTCAAAGCTATCGTCTCTACAAATGTAAAACCCAAGATTCAAGATGTTATCAAAACTTTGTATCTCCTTTAATAAAATTCATCCTTTGTTTGCTGCTTTGTTCGTTCCTGTGTTCCATCGTTCATGTGTTTGTTTCAGTGTTCAGTCCTAGGTTTCGCCTGTGTTTGAGGCTGTATAACTTCAATCCTTTATCTTTTACTGTTTTTGTTCCTGCCTTAGATCCTATGTTCATCTTGTTTCTGTTCCTGGGCTTCTTCCCTCCTGAGCTGCTTTATCCTCGTACTCTTATGTTTTTCTGTTTTTGCCTCTGTCTTTGTTCCTGTGTTCGAAACACTTTTTTGCTCTTGTGCTTTTACGGCTTTTGAATTTTCCTCAATTTACATTTTCTACGTTCTAGAAATTCGTTTTGTAACGAATGACAATGACAAGCTTGTTAACAAGCTGTCATTGTTAACAATGACAAGCTTGTTTGTTTTTTTCCATGTCATTGTTCAAGTGATCCAAGAACGGTTCCATGTCACAAATCGTAGTGAATAATTACTGTAATGCAAAAATATATTTACTTTTGAAAAGTAAAAGCATCTTACTTTAATCCAATCACGTTTGACTCTTAAAAAGAAACATAGACCTCCCGATTTCCAAACGAATGAGCCCGAATGGAGGCCAAAATCATGCTAAATGGGGGTCAATACTCTCACTTTTAGCTATACGACAAATCACCTTCCTCCTTTTTCCTATTTAGACCTGAATATTAATGAAACCATTTCAATTTTTTTTTCAATTTGAAGCAAATCTATTAATTTAAGCACTCTATTTTATGAAAACATAGAAGGAGTAAGAGTTGAGTGCCTGAATGGGCATTTGTTCCTCCCCCTTAGAAAGTGTAAAACGTTTTAAATCCTAGTATTTTCACCCTCCTCCCCCCAAGATTTTCTAATCAAAATTGTCTAACACAACTCTCGGAAATACGAATATCTCCAGGGAATATTGAGCACAAGCTTCATTCAGGTAACAAGAACAAGAAACTAGGAAACAACAAGAACCACCCCCTCTCTTTCCTGATATAGGACAAAGTGGGTTTTGATTTGCAAATAGCAAAATTAGGACAACTGTTCACATTCTTACCAAGTTTGGTCGAGATCTGACAGCCTTCTTTCGTACTTTTACGATTGCAAACTTTTTTCGTATTTTTCTCTTATGACAATAACGTAGTGACAATTACAACCTCCTTTCTTATTATTATTTCGCATTATTCTCATTATAACAATAACGTTGTGATAATAAGAATCCCACATGAACAGGACACTACCTTTCATTTCTAAATAAGTTTGAAGTAAATCTAGCAACCTCTTCTGGTAGAATAATGGCAAGTGAAGATATTTCAGGATGTCTCCTTTTTCATCTCATCTCCTTTTCAAACTCCTTTTTCATCTCCTTTTCAAACTCATCTTTCAGATGAGGTTATCTAGTTTGGAGCTAAGCTATAAGTGCTCATGCAATTCTGTAAAGTTCAATGTAATCAAAAATATCCTGTGACATTAAATGCAATTGGGATTGCAGATCTCTACGTTGACTTCGTTACGAAATTTTGATCTCAGGAATCTAAATTATAGTTCCACGTACTACAATTGGCTCAATATTAAATGATTCCTTATAAGTTAGATTTTGGATCAGTATAATTTCATCTTTTTTCTATTGAATGTGCTAGAAAACAATTGTAAATCACTGGAAATTACACACATATTAGAAGAGTTTTTTCTTTAAATTCTATGATTTTCATGTCGAAGATAATTATTCAATTTTATCTCACCGCTTCCGTCCATAGACCACTGAACACATGGATAAAATACCTACAAACACATTAATGTTGCTGCGCAACGCAACTAGCAATTACAGCAACATCGAAGAGTATTCAATTTTAAGCCAATACCCTTTCTTTGCCACACAAACTAATAATTAATACACACAACGTTAGCGTCTGTCCAATAAATATTTTACATAATATTACAAACTAATACAAATGCAGTTAGTACGAGTATTATTCATAATTCGAAATGCTGTTAAAACGGTTGATACTAATATAACTAAACAAAAACACATTTCAACCGAAAGTAAGGAGCAACATTAAAACTGAAAACGAAAAAATTATTACATATATAAGGATGGTTGCCTCCTCCTCCTCAATACCTCACTCTTTACGCTAAAGTCTGACTATTTGTTCCAATTATTTGAGAATAACTCCTAAAAGACAAGGGCCGTTTAAGTAAAATAACGCGTTTTTTTTTGTTCTAACAAAAACTTTAGGGTAAAGAGCGAGATACTGAGGAGGGGGTAACCGTCCTCACATAGATAGTAAGTTCTATTTGTTTTAAGTTTTAATGTTGATCCTTACCTTCAGTTGAAGAAAAAACTTGAAAAATGTTTTTTTTTTTATTCAAATTATGATCACTGTTAATGCGTGGAGATCCGGTTCCTAGTATATGGAAAACTTCTTCTCTCCACAAAAATTCCCCCGTGAAATGACACTCCCAAGTAAACACCCCTGCCAGAGACCCCCTGAAAAATGTCCGTATATTCACCAATAAGGAATACTATACGTAAACAACCAATACTATATGTTCGAACACTAAATGTTTCCCTGGGGATTGTTGGGGGCCACGTCATCCTCAAATACATAGTTACTAGGCATTTCGACTATTCTGAACTAAATGGCTATCTCAAAAGATTTGATTGAGTGACTTTTCAGAAAAAAGGGCGTGGGAGGGGGCCAGCAACCCTTCAATACGTTTGGTCAATTAAAAGAGCACTAGAACTTTTGATTTCCAATCAAATGCTTCCTTTCCCTATCTTCTAGGATCACTAGTGGGATACAATCACCCCTGGGGAATACGTACAAAAAAAATCACAAACAAATAAACAGGCATTCGTGATCATTCTTCTGGCAAAAACGCAAAATTCCACATTTTTGTGTATAGGACCTTGAAACCTATACAGTAGGAGGGGGGGTCTAATATGTCGAATCTTATGGTTCAATTTTCATTAAGATTGCTTAATATTTTGGGGGTGCTTTTCCCTTTTTTCAAAAATTGGGTAAATTTTGTCAGGCTAGTAACTTTTGATGGGTAAAATTGAACTAGAGAAATTTTATAGATTTTGAATAAGCATCAAAATTTGATTCTTTTGATGTGTTTATTATCAAAATTCTGTTTCTTAGAGTTTTCATCCGTATTGCTCCTTATTTACAGTTCATTACCACGAATTGATTGATAGCACTGGGTAACTGCAAAATAATCATCAGGCATTTCTCAACTGATTAAGACTAATTTTGGTTTTCAGAGTCCCACTGTCATATTCATTTTGCTCTTTCAGGTCAACTCTTTGAGATACAACCATAGGACTACCTGAGAGCTATGCATATAGTAAAATCAGAAGTTTTGAGTTCCATCATATTTTCTTGAAGAATATGTCGAATTACAACATTAGATTTCTCTAAAGTAGCTGTACGTGATTGCAAGGCTATTTAATTAACCCTTGGCCAATCAAAGTGATTCTAAATTTCATTACCTGACATTTGCCTACACTTTTCTATTTCTTTCAGTTGATTGACATGGCTTTGGCCTGACGGTCATGCATGAATGAGAGCAAAAACATCACAGGATTTGTAAAGTGTGTCACCGAGGCTTACTTTGAAGTCAAACTGGGTGACTAAGATACGACCTGGGCACCGTAAACGCTATGCAAGACGTACGTGGAATACCTTCAGCGGTGGACGAAGATGCGATAACTTCACAGAAGTTTGAGAGTCCCATGGTTTGGAGGGAGCCGCTAGACCATCCATTGAATTGTTACTTCTGCGCCATCAATACTACTGGCATCAATACTACTGGCATCAACCAGAAGCCCTGAACTTCCATCTACCCGCCGTCCAGCTGCTCACTGTGAAGAAATTCCTGTACCCTCGTTCACAGAGCTTCCCGACGTCGGCGATGAGGCCACTAGTGCAGATGAGGGAGGATAAACAGAAGAGGAGTATAAAACACAAGATGGTTCGCAGCTCTTTTTACAATGTGAGCTTAATGATCTGGTTGAGAATCTCAGTTTGTCGAAAGCTTCTTCCAACCTGTTGGCCTGCAGACTCTAAAACAAAGTCTAAGTGATGAAGACGCGCCTATGACTTTCTTTCGCAGTAAGTATGAAGACTACACGGGCTTCTTCTACTAAGAGGAAGACCTCGTGTACTGCCGAGATGTGGTTGGTCTTCTTGGTAAACTCAGCACCCCTCAATACAGTCCGAGAGGTTGGTGACTCTTTGTTGACTGCAACAAATGCTCTTTCAAGTTTGTACTCCTCCTTAATGGAAACTAGTTTGTCTCAATCCCTCTTGCTAAATCAACGACTTTCAAAGAGAAATATGAAGAAGTGAAGTATGTGCTCGGCAAAATCAATATAAGCACCACTGGACAAGGATGGAGGGTGCATCCTTGTGTTTTTCACATGGTTTTGCCTGACTGAGCAAAACCATGGTCATTTTCAAATTCAGAGCATCTAAATTAGTCTAATTTAACTCGGAAACCCTGGACGATTTAATAACATATTTTTTGTTACCCAATGCGAGCGTTTATAAGAAACATAATTACAGATAATACTAATATTAGTACAAGTATTCTTGTTTGATTATTTGAACACACTAATACACATAGGAGGTACACACGTAGCTGGGATTAAGGCCCGGACCCAGTATAGCAAAGCGTAGGTCAATCCACTCAGCCACCAGAAGTTTATAGGTAGAGTTAGTGCGGAGATAGCTGTGGTCTCACTGAAGATTGATATTTTGTTTGGCAATATTCCAAATAGATATTGCTTTGCGCTTTGGTTTGATTCGCGCTACCGCAGGGTTGGGCGAAAGCCTTGCTCAAGATTACCATACGATAGAAAAAATATTACTAGATTTTAGTGATTTTTAGGAGCGATTTAGTGATTTTTAGTTTAGGTAGCATAAAAAAAACACTAGAAATAGTGATAAATCATTAGGGGGTGGTAACCCAGGGCATGCTATTGTCCTGTAAAAGCAACCCGGCGACTGAAACGTTGGTTCTACGCCCTATACACAACCACTGGTTCTGGTGGGTTTTGATCTTTTTTTAATACGAACATATAAAGCTAAGGAGTGAAAGTTGGTGTCATGCTTCAAAAATTAAAGAAGTCACAGTTTATACTGGCATTTCTAGGATACGAGTTAGAAACGAATTAGAAAAACGATAAATTGGCCACTTTCAACATTTTATTATACTTCTTACACTGTATGTACAAGGTAGCAATATTGGGTAATTTGTCAGACTTCCAGCTTACTTTTCCAGCTTTTGAAAGAAAGTCGTTTCAGAAAATCCACTGGGGACACTAATTTAAAGTTAGGCCATAGTGGAGACGCTGTGGCGCTAATTGTCTCAATTTGCATTGTCAAAATTGAGCCCAAGAGAACGGTTTTATAGGTCATAAAAAAAACATCTAATCATTAAGAGGCATGACAGAAAAAATAGCGAGTTCTAAATCATTTCAGATATGTATCTAAAGATATATCTCTAAAAGGACTTGGAGCGCACGAGGGAGCCCCAGAACTAATTTGTCATTGTGGACTGAATCCTCGTTAGCTTCAAGTTAGTAGGAAGGAAAGTGCTTGGCAATTGTAAATCAAAGCTCATACAAGGAGAACAAAAAATGAGCAGTAGTGAACAAAAAAAAGGTTAAAATTTAGTACCTTCGCTTAAGTACCTGATGAACATCTGAAGTCTTGGATGGGTATTTTGACGCAACACGCTAATTTAGATTATTATCTAATTATTGAATACTATAAACACTAGCTTTTTATCTTGTGAAATTTTTAAGTATGATTTTTAGAATTATCAACTAACTTCCCATTCTTATGATATCCAGTAAATCTGTTTTAATCGACTCATTTGTTTCAAACCTAGAACCATGGAGAGGGCCCCGGTTTAACGCCCCTCCCCCGAACTTTATACGAAAATGCACACCGTCCAGTTTGGAAACAGCTGTGGAAAAATTTTTGCCCAAGTCTGGCCCGAAAACGGCTTGACGTCCCTCTAAGTCAAAAGCCTGGGTACGGCCCTGACAGGTTGGGATAGTATAAACTGCATTTTTGACCTCTTGGAGGTTCCTAGACATCAAATATTTGCGTTTAACACGGAAATTGATAATTATTTTAAAGTCAATCCTAAGCACTTCAGAGAGTCTACAGAAGTAAATTAAGGTTTTAAAGGGGTGTGTTCAAAAACTACAAAGAAAATTCCTCGAATTGAGGCTGAAATAATTTTATAGGACTTCAGTTATCGAAAAGAAATTGACCACCCATACGTAGCAGCCCAACTTTAAGAGAAATATAATATGAACACAAAGAAAGAGTTCTTCCAAGGTTTGAAACAGTCTCCAGAAGTCTAGGTTTACAAAAGAAGAAGAAGGATTATTGAAACTAAGCATATTAAAGAAAACTATTCACATGTTCCAGATCTTCATCACAGGCTACGCTTTATCGTTGCCTAGGGTAAAGAGCCATAAGACTTCAATGCATCATTATTTGTTGTTTTTTTTTTTAGAGCTACTTCACATAGAAGAGGTAGTCGTATAAAACTCGGAGAGGGCTGATTCTATTTGAAAGTAAAATTTCTAGTGTCCTTTTTTAAAACCCAAAAGGGATCGATGGGCAACCAGCTTCCACTCCCTTTTAGCCCCCCCCGGAGGCATCGAATAAAAGTTTTGAGACAACCATTTTAGTCAATATAGTCTAAAAGTTAAATAATTGTGCCTCAAGGAATAACACGATCCCTGAAATTCCCTGGGACAGCGAGTGTATGTTGTGCAACTTAACCATTGTTTAATTATATTGTTTAGTTATAGGGTATATATATATATATATATATATATATATATATATATATATATATATATATATATATATATATATATATATATATATATATATATTTATATATATTTATATATATATATATATGTATATATAATTTATTATATACGAACTGTAGTAAGGGGCGACCCGGCTGAACAGTAACCAAAACTCTGCAAAATGAAACTTTGATATTAATATATACCTCAAAGGAATCACATTTTTATGGTGATTTTAAATATATAAATTCCATGAAATTTAGTTTTAGCCATCAAAAGTTACAAGCCTGAGAAAATTTGCCTTATTTTTGAAAAAGGAGGAAACGCTCCTAAAAGTCATAGAATCTTAATGAAAATAGCATCACCAGATTCAGCGTATCAAAGAACCTTACTGTATAGGTTTCAAGCTCCTTTCTGCAAAGATGTGGAATTTTGTATTTTGGGCCAGAAGAAAGATCTCGGATGCGTGTTTATTTGTGTTTAGTTTTTTTTTTCCAGGAATGATCATATCGACCCAGTGGTCCTAAAATGTCATGAGAGGGCTCAATTTAAGGAAAATTAAAAGCTCTAGTGCTGTTTTAAGCGACCAGAAATCGGAGGGCAACTATGCCCCCTTCCACGCTCATTTTTTCCCAAAGTCCCCGGATCAAAAATTTGTAATAGTCATTTTGTTCAGCATAGTCGGAAAATCTAATAACTATGTCTTTGAGGACGACTTAATCCCCCACAGTCCCCGGGGGAAGGTTTGCAAATTTTGAACTTTGCCCATTGTTTACATATAGTATAGATTATTGGGATGTATAAAGACCTTTTCAGGGGTGATTTTTTCTGGTGGTAGAGGGGCTGGGGGATGGGTTTACGAGAGAGGATCTTTCCATGGAGGAATTTATCATGGAGAAAGAGAGTTTCCCTGAAGGGGGCGCAGGATTTTCCAGGGTTATGAAAAAAAATTAGACATTAAATAAAAAACAAGCTTTTTCAACTGAAAGTAAGGAGTAACATTAAAACTGAAAACGAAAAGAAATTATTACGTATATGAGGGGGTTCGTCCCCTCCTCAATATCGCGCTCTTTACTAAAAAGTATTTTTAGTATTTCAAAAGACCTATTTATTCTAATGAAACGGCTTTTGTGATTCAGGGGTCATTCTTAAAGAATTGAAAAAAAAACTTTAGTGTAAAGAGCAAGGTGTTGAAGAGGGGGCGAACCGCCTCATATATGTAATAAAATATATGAATATAGAAGTTCGTTACGTAAGTTAATTTGTAAGTCACTTATATTTATTACAAATAGAAATATTCGTAAATAAAGTTAAAAGTTCTAGTGGCCTTTTAAGGAACCAAAACATTGGAGGGCAACTAGGCCCCTCCCTCACCCCTTTTTCTCAAAATCGTCTAATCAAAACTTTGAGAAAGCTATTTAGTCCAAAAATGTAAAATTAATATGCAAGTTTTATTTTAATTATTATACGGTAAGCCAAAATCAAAACCTGCATTAATTCAAAAACATTCAGAAATTAAATAAAAATCAAGTTTTTCCTACTAAAAGTAAGGAGCAGCATTAAAACTTAAAGCGAACAAAAATTATTACGTATATGAGAGGGTTCATCCCCTCCTCAATACCTCGCTCTTCACAGTAAAGTATTTTTAGTAATTCCAAAAGAGCTATTTTTTCTAAGTAAACGGGGTTTGTGATTCAGGGGTCATTTCTAAATAATCGGAACAAATTTCGAACTTTAGTGTAAAGAGCGAGGTATTGACGACGGGGCAAACCCCTCAGACACTTAATAAAATTATACGCATATAGAAGTTTTTACGTAAGTTGATATGTAAGTTATGTACATTTCTTACTAATGAAAACGTTTGTAAATAAAATTAAAGATTCTAGCGGCCTTTATAAGGAATGGAGGGCAGCTAGGCCCCCTCTCCCGCCCGTTTTTCTCAGAATCGTCTGGTCAAAACTTTGAGAATGCTATTCAGCTAAAAAAAAGTTAATATGCAAATTTCGCTTGAATTAATCATGCATGGTGAGCGAAAATCAAAACCTGCATTAATTCAAAAACGTTCAGAAATTAAATTAAAAAAACATTTTTTTAACTGAAAAAAGAAACAACATTAAAACTTAAAACGAACAGAAATTATTCCGTATATGAAAGGGGCTGTCCCCTCCTCAACGCCTCCTCTTTACGCTAAAGTTTCACTTTTTCTCGCAACTCTATTTTTAAAAAACAATAAAAATATATATATATATATATATATATATATATATATATATATATATATATATATATATATATATATATATATATATATATATATATTTACATACCATAGCTAGCTCAATAGCATTGCTTAAGAAAAGAGCGACGTGGGTCCAAAGTGTAACTTAATTTCCTTTATTGTTACCAAGGAGCTTTGTATAAAAGTAGTTATTGTAGAAACTTCAAAAAGAGCTCACTCGATTAAAAATTAAAATTTCTAGTGCCCTTTTTAAAAGTAAAAAGCAGTGATTGGATGGCAACTAGCCCCCAACCATCCCCGAAATTTCCCAAACACGTCATATAGAAATTTTTAGATACTTGTTCAGCATAGTCAAAAGTTCCAGTAATTATGTTTTTGTGGGTAACAACCACCCCTCCTGACAGTCATCAGGGCAATGTCTATAAAGTTTTACTAATCACCCATTATTAATATTTTAGGTTTTTATAGAAGGTATGGTCGCATAAACTTTGGAGGAGGCACAATTGATTGGAAATTATAAGCTCTAGTGCCCTCTTTGAGATTCAAGAGTGATTGGGGGGCAGCTAGACCCCCCTCCTTCTTCTTCTTTTCCCCAAATGCATCCGATTGAAATTTTTTATAGCCATTTTGTTCAAAATAGTCCAAAAGTTATATAACAAGGCTTTCGGGCTTGAACCCCCCCCCCCAGTGTGTGGGGGCAGGGGCTGTAAGCTATGACCCAGTGGCATAAGGGTCTATTATGGAAGGGATAGTCGTATAAACTTGGGAGGCTTATTTGATTGGAAAGAAATTTCAAGTTGAAAATTCCTGAGTTACACTCTTTTAACAATTCGTATATAATGTGTATTGATTTAGTTCAACACTTCCGTCAGAATTCTCTGAGAGGCTCATCTGAATGCCCTTCGTTCTTTTGGAGAGTAAAGATAAAAATATGCCCACTTTTCTCAATAAGATATACTATATATAAGCAATGAACAAATTTCCTAACTTTCAGCCTTTGTCCTGAGGACTTTGGGGGGAGGGTTGACATCCCCAAAGACAAAATTACAAGACCTTTCAAAAGTAATGAACAAAATAGCTCTCATAAAATTTTGGTTCGTTGTTTTTTGGGAAATGACGGACCCGGGGGGGGGGGTGCTGATTACCCTCTAATAACTTTTGACTCTTAAAAAAGGCACTGGAACTTCATACTTTCGATTAAATGAGCCTCATCCCAACTTTAAATGACCACTCATTCTATAAAAATCTGGGGTATGCTATAACTTATATACTCTTGAGGGCATATAAAGTTTTTGCGGAAGGAGTACAGACTTTCCTGAATGGAAACTATTGGCTCTATGATAATTTCTTAAGCCACATTGGCCTGCCATAACATAAAGAAAGAAAATGATCAAAAATGAAGTTTTTAAAGGCAAATGAAAATACTGAAGACAAAAAATCAAATATTTCGAAAGAACAACCGCCTCTCTTCTTCAGCGCAAACAAAATAATATGATCAAGGAAAAAACAAAAACCAAAAAACAAACGCGGAAAGTACAACAAAACCAATGAAAAAAAAACGCCAAAAAATTAAATTCAATTCAATAAAAGACTAAAAATTAAAAGAATAAAAATCAAATACCTAACAAAAATAAAGTGAGTTATTCGCCAATATCCGTGATTTGCACGAAATTCAAACAAATTTGAACTGCCATCTACAGATACTAACGAACAACTGAGAAAAAAAAATCATTCACTCAAACAAACAAAGCAGCAATTGAATAAATTGGAGGACCAGGTCAACTGATTTCTGATTTTAACCATTGCACTTATTGCAGATACCCTTTGAGACCTAAGGGGTTCTCCTAAAACAAAACTAGGGAAATTCTTATTAGTTGTATTTCGCCCCCTATTTCAGGCTAAAAAATCCTACTAAAAATTCGGCGGATTTTGTTTTAAAGTTAAAGCAAGTCTCAATTAAACTAAATGCAAAAATGGGCAGTTTTGTATACGGATTGTATACGGAATGTATACGGATTGTGATCCTCAAAAGGCCAACCGGAATTCTGGGTTTGCTTTAAATATGATGTTGCTTATTTGCGGGAACATGGTGACGAATCTCTGGAGTCTTTCCATCACCAGCTTAACTCCTTGGATCCAAAACTTGGATTTACTCAGGAATTAGTGTTAGAAGGGCGTCTTCCTTTCTTAGATGTCCCGGTTCACCGAAATAATACATGCTTCGATTTTGGAGTCTATAAAAAAACCCATACTAGTGACAGCTAATTAAATTATTTCCTCTAATCACTCTTCTTCTGTGAAAAGAGGAGCGGTCCCTTCTCTAGTCGACAGAGCTTTGCAAGTTAGTTCTCCATGTTTCCTGGATTCAAAGCTTGACCACCTTAGAGATATTTTATTTGGGAATGGTTATCCAATTAGTTTATAAATTCTGTAATTGCAAAACGTATTAAAAAAAAATCAGTTAGCGACATAGTAAACGCAAATCAAAGGGAAAATTCAGCTTGTCATGGTCTCCCGTACATTAAAGGGGTTTCAGACCCTATTTACAAAAATCTAAGGAAAAATAATATTTTCACTTGCTAAAGACCCCAAAATACTATCAGTTCCCAAATATACCAAGGATAAAACCATATCCCGATAGGTGAAATTCCGATGTCTACAGAAATCCTTGCTATTGTGGTCTTTGGTACATCGGAAGAACTGATCAAAGACTTACGAATAGATTAATTCAGCACTCTACCTCGATTTATAACACCCTTAAAAAGCTAACAAAAAATTGGCTCTGCCCTCTCAGAACGCATATTTAATATAATAATCAATGTCATACTGTTTTATTTAACCAAGCTAGCCTAATTTCGCATGCCAAAGGTATTGTCCAGCACTACAGAGAAGCTATTGAAATTTATAAATTGCAACATTTAGCTTTAGCTTTGAACAGAAATTCAGGTGATTTATAAATTGCAACATTTAGCTTTAGCTTTGAACAGAAATTCAGGTGATTTATAAATTGCAACATTTAGCTTTAGCTTTGAACAGAAATTCAGGTGATTTATAAATTGCAACATTTAGCTTTAGCTTTGAACAGAAATTCAGGTGATTTATAAATTGCAACTTTTAGCTTTAGCTTTGAACAGAAATTCAGGTGATTTATAAATTGCAACATTTAGCTTTAGCTTTGAACAGAAATTCAGGTGATTTATAAATTGCAACATTTAGCTTTAGCTTTGAACAGAAATTCAGGTGATTTATAAATTGCAACATTTAGCTTTAGCTTTGAACAGAAATTCAGGTGATTTAAGAATAAATGAGTCGTATTTAAGTTTTCTCAAAAGATAAGCCAACACTTTAGTAATCCCTGAAACAAACGTTGGACCACTTCCCCAATCACATAATCAAATACATCATCAACCCCTTAGGTCTCAAAGGGTATCTGCAAGAAATGCAATGGTTAAAATCAGAAATCATGTGACCTAGTTCTCTTTACGACCTAGGTCGTATAAACTTTGGAGGAGGCTCCCTTAATCGGAAATTGATAATTCAAAGACAATGCCTAGATTACCAACTTAAGAATTTAAATTTGGATCTAATATTTTAATTCTTATGCCAAAAACCTGAAAAACTTGGGGAATATTTATTATCTTAACCAATAATAAAACTTAGATAATTCAAAACGAACAGATATTAACAAAAAAAAGATATCCAAACAATAGGTTTTCAATAAAAGCGGATAGCACATTAAAACTGAAGATGATCAGATATAAATACAAATAATAATTCAAACTTATATTACCAGATATTACTATAAAAAGATAAATTATACCTGAAAAGAAGAGAAATCAAAATGAATAATCATATAAACATTAAGGTAGCAAATTCTAATAGATGAATAAATAAATTCTAGAACGTGTAAAAATTGAAATGAATTTTCAAGTTTAACTTATACGAACCTACCTCGTCTTTGGTTCCACCCCCTCCCTCTACCTGTAAGCCTTCTAAAGCTTATAGCGTCAATTGCGCTTTACTGAACACAAGATAAACTTTATCTCATAATTACAAACATTAAAAAAAATAGTATTAATTATAATCTTGGGTCAGAAAATAATATCACTATATATAAAAAAAAATCGAATAATTTTCATTAGTTCTTTTCAATCACCTGGCTTACTATAGTAATTTATTTTTTCTTTTTGTGGACGTTTTGAAAAATTTAAGTACACTGTTCTGAATCCATACAGTTTCCAGTAAGAAAAGTATTTTTTTTATATTAATTTCTGGCCGTTTAAAGTTTGAATTATCATAAAAATTTATTTCTACTCGTCTAAGTTTTAACATTGCTCTTTAGTTTTCTTTGAAAAATTTCTCTTTTAGAAAGCTTTTTGAAATTAAACACATGTAAAATGGAAAAATAAAAAATAAAAAATGTAATGATTAAATTTGGACACTAAAAGCATGAGTCAAAGATTAAAATTAAATAAAACTAGAGCCTAAAAAGTTTAAGAACCAATTTTTATTTGCCATGACTGAATAGATAATTAACTGAATAATTAGATAATTAATTGATTGTTAAGTGATTAATTAATTAATGATAATTAATTCACTTATTAATATATAATTAACTGATAATTTGAAACCGAAAAACTGCATTCATTCACGCAATGGCCTGATCGATTCTTTTAGTATGCACTGAAATTTTCTACCATAATAAGGGTAGTAACTATACCATACAATAAAATCGTAAATATAAACCATAACATAAAACTATATCAAAAATAAAACCATGCCATAGAGTAGCTTTTAAACTTAAGAATCAATTTCTATTTCCATGACTGAATAGATAATTAACTGAATAATTAGATAATTAATTAATTATTGACTGATTAATTAATTAACGATAATTAATTAACTGATTAATATATAATTATCTGAATAGATAATTAACTGATAATTTGAAACTGAAAAACTGCATTCATTCACGCAATGGCCTGATCGATTCTTTTAGTATGCACTGGAATTTTCTACCATAATAAGGGTAGTAACTATACCCTACAATAAAATCGTAAATATATACCATAAGATAAAACTATACCAAAAATGAAACCATGCCATAGAGTAACTTTTAAACTTTATTTACAAAATCAGATGTTTATACTTGGTGATATGGTTCATTTTACTAGTTGAAATTCCGTTTTACCGTAATTGTTGACTGAAATTTCTTTTGGAACTTGTATTGTCAATTGATTTCAAACAGTTCGTGGTAACAAACTGTAGTAAGGAGCGACCCGGCTCAATAGTAAACGAAACTCTAAAAAACGGAATTTCGATGCTAAAAGATTACTGGTTACTGGGAAGTGTACCGACGTTACCAGGGGGATTTTTTTGGTTTGGCTGTGGGGTTCAGGGGAGGGGGCTATATGGGAGGATCTTTCCTTAGAGGAATATTTCATGGGGGAAGAGAAATTCAATGAAAAGGGCGCAGGATTTTCTAGCATTACTATTAAAAAAAAAAAAACAATGAAAATATAAACATGAAAAAGTTTTTTCAATTGAAAGTAAGGAGAAGCATTAATACTTAAAACGAACAGAGATTATTACGCATATGAGGGGTTCTAAAAATACTTCAGCATAAAGAGCGAGGTATTTAGGAGGAGATAAATACTTCGCTCTTTATGCTAAAAATTTTTAAAGTAATTTCAACTATTTATTCTACGGCCTTTCTGATTCAGGGGTCATTCCTAAAGAATTGGGACAAAACAAGATTTAGTGTGAAGAGCGAGGTATTAACGAGGGGATCAACCCCCTCATATATATAATCAAAAATATAAGAATATAAAAGTTTGTTACGTAAGTTAATTCTTAAGTTACGTATATTTTTTACTAATAAAAACGTTCGTCAAAAATTAAAAGATCTAGTTGCCTTTTTAAGTAACCAAAAAATTGGAGGGCAACTAGGCCTCCTTCCCCACCCCTTATTTCTCAAAATCGTCTGATCAAAACTAAGAGAAAGCCATTTAGCCAAATAATAATTAATATGCAAATTTAATTTTAATAATTTATGTACAGAGAGCCAAAATCAGACATGCATTAATTCAAAAACTTTCAGAAATTAAATAAAAAAACAAGTTTTTTGAAATGAAAGTAAGGAGCGACATTAAAACTTAAAATGAACAGAAATTACTCCGTTTATGAAAGGGGCTTTTCCTCCTCGACACCCCGCTCCTTGCGCTAAAGTCTGATTCTTTCTCGTAACTCTACTTTTTAAAACAATAAAAAACTTTAGCGTAAAGAGGGGGTGTCGAGGAGGAAAAGCCCCTTTCATATACGGAGTAATTTCTGTTCGTTTTAAGTTTTAATGTCGCTCCTTACTTTCATTTCAAAAAACTTGTTTTTTATTTAATTACAACCGGGATCTAGGCTTGGACGTAGGAGATTAGCCCTTGGACCGTTCCCTTTCTTCAATTAAATGAAAAAGTTTGACTTTTTGTCGCATTCCTTTAAGAACGACTCCTGAAACACAGTTTAATTAGAATAATAAGTGTTTTAACTAAAAAGACTTTAGCGTAAAGAGCGAGGTATTGATGATAGGGCACCCCCCGTCATATACATATTAATTTCTGTTAGTTTTGATGTTGTGACTTACTTTCAATTAAAAAAAAATATTCTTTTATTTAATTTCTGATCGTATTTAAAAAATGCTAAGAAATCTGGCTCCCCCTCTATAAGAAATTCCTTCCTCTCACGGGAAATTCCTCCATCTAAATTTCTTTCCACGTAAAAACCCCGCACCAGGAGAACTCCCCCGGAAAATTCCATTCTAGCTGAAAATTTGGCTCCAAAAATCTCATGGGGACGATTCCGGCTGACATTTTTTTCTTTGAGCAATTTCTTTTGAAAAAGACCTTAATTTCCGTTTGTTTTTAATATCATACCAAACCCCCTTCCTCTTCATTAAAAAAATTCTTCCTCCAACCCCCTAGCAGAAAGTTGCTCCCGTAGCAAATTCCATCTGGAGAATTTATCCCGTGGAAAACTCTTCCGTCGGGAATTCCTCTCGTTGGAAATCACCCTCCTAGGGAAAAATGCTCTAAACGCTTCCAACCAGGTAAAAATTCCCCTTAACTTCTCCAAATGTAAAATTGAGACGGCAAAGAGAAAGAAAGACAAATAAAAATAATTTCTTATCGTAGTTCTGGCAAAATCTCCTAAGTTTAAATTTTTCCTTAGAAAGTTTAACTCCCAGAAACTTCCCTCGTGACGGAAAATTGTCCCCTTGGAAAGCCCCCTAGCAGAAAATTTGAGCTTTTTTGAATTGGAATTTGGCATTAGAGCTTTTAGCTTCCGTTCGAATGCACCTATTGCCGGTATTCTAGAGCTATTGGTTTGATGCGATCACCCCTGGAAAAAAAAGAAGAAGAAAAAACAAAGAATAAACACGCATCCGTGATCTTTCTTTTAGCAAAAATTACAATATTCTTCATTTTTGCAGGTGAGAGCTTGAAACTTCTACAAAAGGGTTCTTGAATACACTGAATCTGATGGTGTGATGTTTGTCAAAATTTATTGATTTTTAGGGGGTGTTTCCCTCCTTTTGGGCAATATTTAGGAGGGTCGTAGCTTTTGATGAGTAACACAAAAATTCATGAGTCATAAATATTTGGAATCAGCATAATAAGGCGATTCCTTTGATAATTCTATTGATATCAAAATTTCCTTTATGAAAGTTTCTGTTACAGTTGAGCCGCGTCATTCCTTACTTACAGTTGGTTACCACGAACTGTTTGATATCTAACAAATTATTTGTATTCCATGATTGTGTGTGGTTATTCTGAAAATCACCGATGAGTAACTCATTTCTTTATTCCCCTCCTATAAAATGTAGAACCCCTAAAAAAACTACTGTGGATGCGTCTTGGTAAAGCAGTGTTACTTAAGGAGAGGGAAAACATGCGCCCTTAGGTTTTGCCTCCCCTAGAATGTGAAAAATGACTTTTTTGGGATGTTTTCTAAGAAAATACCTTTTTTCATATTTTCCTTGAAAAAATTCAAAAGCGAATTTGCCCTCTCAGGTATTGAAATATAAATTTTACCCCACTCCTAAAACCTCGTGAATTGCCGCCATTGCCTTGATGTAGTCTTCTATTTTCAAAATAGAATTTTCAAAAAATTTTCAAATTTTCAAAAAAAAGTTGCTTTATACTGTTTTGTCTGGTTCCATCCTTGGTTATATACTTAATTTAGGGTTACCCATTCATATTAAGAAGAACCTCTCACCTTACTTTACTCGCTCCTTACTTTCAGTTGAAAAAAACTTTGTTTTTTTAATTTAATTTATCTGAATGCTCAATGAGAGCTGGGATGTTTTGGCATTAAAATACAAACTATGAGGTATCTCCCTTCTTCCGTAACTATAAAACTATCAGAAAAATCCAAGTTTAAGTGCCTTTAAAATTTTTGTAATTTGTCCATTGTTGATTCTGTTATTGGCAAACAAACGGACATTATTCGCGGGAGATTTTTCTGCAGAGGAGGGGGAATTATCAGGAGGAATTTTCCAAGCGGAGAAACCGTGAATTACCCTGAATTATTCAACAAAATTCTATTTATTTGTCTTTCTTCATCTGTGCATGCACAATTTTACACATGGAGAGAATGTTACGACTGAACTGTTCAGGGTAAATTCTCAGCGGTGATCAAATTTTCTGGCAAGATTTTTCATTGGAAGAATGTGGTTAGTGTCCACAAAGATGCTGCAATGTGACAACTCCCTTCTTATTGCACAAAATGTTTCTGGTGTCTACTTTAATTCATCACTGCTACTCCCCCCCCCCTCCCGCTTTAGAACCAATAATAAAGTTGTAGACTGAATGAATACGTGGGCACTAAGAAGAATTAGACAACAAGTCCCATAAACTTATTTAGTTTTAATATAAAGGCTCAGTGAGGCTTAGAAAATTAGGCAATAGAAACGCCTCTTTTTGGTATCTTATCAAATGTTACCTTTGGTATCTTACTATATCCCTGCATTATGAAAAAAATAACTTCAGATAAAGGATTAAAATAAACGCTAGGAGTATTTTTGTGCAATAAGAAGGGAGATGTCCCCTTGTGGACATAACCTACATTTTACAACGGAAAACTATTGTTAGACAATTTGAGAAAAACTTATGAAAAGCAAAACCTCCAAATAATTAAGCACCTCAAGAGGTTCAATTTAAAAGGAATGAGACTGTAATATAAAACATGGTTTTATTTGGACCAGAATTCAGCAAATTTTACAAACAGTTTGCGGTAAGGAACTGTGAGTAAGTTCGTGGTAACGTGGTAGAGTTCCTAGTAATGAGTTGTAAGTAAGGAGAGACTGGCGAATAGTGCCTATACTCTAAACAAAGTAATTTGATAACAGTTAATGCATCAAAAGAATTGGCTGTTTTCGTTTAATGTTTATGAAGTTAAAAATTCATGAAGTTCAATATTAGACACCAAACGCTATAAGCCTGACAAAAAATTACTTGATTTTGGAAAATCCGAAAAAAAAAACACCACAAAAGGGAAACTAATTTCAATATAGATCCCATCATCATATTCAGCATAATAGAGAACCCTATTTTAAAGGCTTCAACCTCCTATCTACAGAAATGTGAAAATTCTTTCTTTTTTTTTTACGAGAAGAAACATCACGGATGCATTTTTAATTGCGTTTACCCCATGGGCGATCGTATCGATTCAATAGTTCTAGAAAATAAGGAAAAGTATCGTTTAAACTGAAATTATAAGTTATAGTGCCCTTTTTAAGTGACCAAAAATATTGGAAGGCATATAGACTCCTCCCATACCCCTTTTATTCTCAAATTATCTGATGAAAACTTTGAGATAGCCATTTTGTTAGCTGAAAGATCTAATAATCATGCCTTTGGATATGACATGATCCCAAGAGCCCCTGGGAAATAGGATGTAAGTTATTAAGTTTTTCCATTGTTTACATATAGTGTTTGTTAATGAGATATTCACAGACATTTTTCTTGGGCAATTTTCTGTGGGGGGATTTAAAACGGGGCAAATTTTCCGTTAGTTGGGAGGTTTCGGAAGAGAGGGAGAATTTATAGGGGAAGTTTCATATAGGGAGTATTTGCCAGAATTCATATGCGGAATCTCTTTGTATTCGTCTTACTGTCTCTTTGGCGACTCATTTTTACATGTGAAGAAAGTGTTCCGGGGAGATTATGCGGGATTTTCAGCTGGGAGTGATTTGTCTTGGGCAATTTTTGGTGGGGGGATTTTCCGTAGGCAGAAGTTTTGATTCTGAACATTCTAAGGGAGAAACTTTCCATTGAGGGGGTATTAAACATGGAAATTTCTACTCAGAGGGGGGGGATCTTCAGTGTGAATATGAAAACGAGCAGATATTAGATAAAAACGAGTTTTTCTTCAAATGGAAGTAAAAGTATCTCCCAGGTGGAATTGTCGGGTGGAATTTGGGGGGGAGGGATTTCAGAGAGGAGGGAATTGTCCGGGGAGAATTTTCCGCGGGGGCTTCAAAATGATGGAAGTTTTTATGGGAGGATTTTCCACGAGACGAATTCTTCGTAGGAATGATTTTTCCACGGAGTGAGGAGGTGGATTTTCCAGCATCCTTTAAAAAAAGATCACAAATTAAACAAAAAACGATCTTTTTTCAATTTAAAGTAAGGAGCAGCATTACATCTTAAAGCAATGAGAAATTGTTCCATATATGAGGGAGGTTAATCTCTCTTCAATCACTTACTCTTTACGCAAAAGTTTGACTTTTGTCCCGGCACAGCGGCTCTAACAGTAGCTCCTGAAACACAATGGTCGCTTAACCAGAATTATAAGCTTCCTTAAAATACAAAAAAACTTTAGCGTAACAAGTGACGGATTGAGGAGGGGGTAACCCTACTTATATACATAATAATTCCTGACCGTTCTTTGTTTTAATATTGCTCCTTACTTTCAGTTGAAATTACTTTTTTTATTTAATCAGCTAAATAGCAAAATATAAATCATACCATGCTTACGAAATATTTTAGAGCCAATTTTGAGAGCCGTCAATAGAACTATTTTAAAAACGTAGTTTTATAACTATTATTAATAAGAAATTTGAAAATATAAGCAAATTTTAGTACACGTCATTGAAAGTGGTATTTCAAGGAGGGTAAGGCATTCCACGAATCAGAGAGAAGATTCGAGAAAAACACAGAAAGTTGGGGAATTTTATGGTAATGTAAGCAACTATATTCTATGTGTCAGCATTTCGGTAGTTATCACGGGCCACAAGGTCTTTCACTTCGTTGGTGCGTGGTTCGAATCCACTGTATTTTGCTTCTCAGCTGCACATGCTATTGGAGAAATTACTGAAGGTTTAACCCTGTATTACTCTGTTAACTTGGAAAAAAAAGGTTCTTGTTTTGTAAAACTGTTGACTAAGCAATCATGATAAAATTGTTCAAAAATCCGAATGGACGAGGGGGGGGTTGAAATGGAATGGGAGAAGTAAGGGTCCTACACATATGTACTGTATGAAAATTTTTGGTGGGTTTGATTGAATCTGAAACCTGTTAAATTTAAGTAAGTTTTTATAGCAATTTGTTTCAGGGCGAGGGGTTACGAATACCGAAGAAATGTTTGATTTTGTGCTAAATACAAGGAAATTGGTCCTTGTTAATTAAACGAAACACACTAAAGAACTACGCTTAATTTAGATCGCATAAAAAAGGTTTTATAGTAACAAAGACAAGTGACAGGTGATAGAATGCATTTGATTTATATATTTTGGGCTATGTATTTTCACAGTAGGGGGGCTGGGGGTTAATTTAGGTTAGGTTATGCTAGGTTAGGGGCGCAGTCCAAATACTTTATCTCCCCCCTCTAATGTGCATTTATATACCCCAAATTATATTATTTTATAAGCTAAAGGTTATATGAAGCTTATATTTCATTAGAATTAACCTAACTTCACTTCTTGGGTGTGCTTCTTCTATTTGACAAGCATCCGGAAATTTAGTAGAAAGCATAAAATTCTGGAAGGGACATGTTCCCGAAGGTCTTTCCACATGTGTCCAATTCGAGTCTACACAGTTTTTAAAACTCACCTACCTTTTAGAAAGTCTTATGTGCTAAGTGGCTTCTATTGAATAAAAACAATTTTTTTTTGTGACACGAAAAACTAAAACTAAAAAAATTAAGTCATAAGGGAACGTAATGAATATTGCAGCTTAAAAAGCAATCTGACAAAAGTTTAACTTTCCCACTTAAGTCCCACTCGCGATGAGATTTTACACACTCGCGATACAGATAGTGCTAGCTTGAGCTAATCAAATTTTTCAATGAATTTTTTGATTGGATAAAAATTTTTAGAAAAATTCTAATTGGCGCAAATTTGTCCTATGTAATTCCTGATATTACTAACATCTTATTGTAGATGGATCTTGAGAGTCATGTCCATTTCACAGTTTTTAATCTCTGATGGCACTTATTTAACATCTTAGTTTAATAGGCAGCGCAATAGCGCTGCCTATTAAAAAGAGCGATGTTTTCAGTATAGGGATATTGGAGCGTTTCAATGTTCTCTTGCTTTGTTCTAGAATTATCCTTGGATTTTGCGGAAAAGATATGCGGAACTGACACATTCTAATCTGGGGAAGAGTAGGTTTCTGTCAGTCAAAGATTACAAACTTCATGAATATTCCAGTAGTTCCAATGTTTACATTCTTAAGAAGAGCAATCAATTTGCAAAGGCCTTAGACCAAATATTTACAAAAGAATAGAAGGTTTCATTTCGGTTTTGGTTCATCAAATGAAGATTGAAGCTTTTCTATATGAATGACACAGCAGTGGTATCAAATAAGGAAGCTGGCCTTGGAGAGGGATTTCGCAATAGCAGCATGAAAAACATCATTCAAAACTACTTGAAAACTATTTGAAAAAAAAGGCAGAAAAAAGTGAAATTGCCGCTTAAGCAATAATGACAAGAATGTATGCTAGAACTTATTTTTGGTGGGGGACAATAAAAAAAAAATACTGAACAGTTTGAATGACATAAGCCCAGAAGGAAGCTAAGGGAAATTATGAAAAGAGTAGACCCCTAGGCCTTACCCCGAGTATGTCCCGAAATGTTGATCTCCATTTTGATTTTTATAATTTTTTCTATTTCCAAAAAAATTATCCTACATGCAAGAATACTTTTCCAGAAGTCCTATATGTCTCGAAGCGTATATAAAGGAACAAGGGCTAAGAGCTCATAGGGCAAGAGCTCTAGCAAAATTCTAAGAATCAATAGATTGATTTAAAAAGGAAACTAAGAGGGTTAATGCCGGTCAGGATTTAAAATAAGAGCTATGAGACGCGAGGTCCTTCTAAATATCAAATTTCATTAAGATCTGATCACCCATTCGTAAGTTAACAATAATTCATATTTTTCAATTTTTCCTCTCCCTTCAGCCCCCCCAGATGGTCGAATCGGGAAAAGACCGCTATCAAGTCAATTTGTGCAGGTCCCTGACATACCTACCAATTTTCATCGTCCTAGCACGTCCAGAGGCACCAAACTCACCAAAGCACTGGAAATCCCCCCAGCTCCCCCAAAGAGAGTGGGTCCAGTCCAGTTATGTCAATAACGTATCTAGAACTTATGCTTATTCTTCCCATCAAGTTTCATCCCGATCTCTCCAAGTGTTTTCCAAGATTTCCAGTTTCTAAGATTCCTGTTTCCCCCTCTACCACCCCCCCCCCCTATGTCTTCAGGTCCAATTCAAATTGAAAATGGAGCATCTGAGACACAATGGAGCATCTTTATATATATCAAGTTTCATTAAGATCCGATCACCCATTCTTAAGATAAAGATATCTCAATTTTCACGTTTTCCAAGATTTCCGGTTTCCTCCAGCTCCCCCAATTTCACCAGATCTGGTCGAGATTTTAAATAAGAGCTTTGAAGCACAAGAGCTTTCGAGATGTCAAATTTCATTAAGATATGATTACCCGTTCGTAAGTTAAAAATACCTCATTTTTCTACTTTTTCAGAACTAACCCCCCTCCAACTCCCCCAAAGAGAAGAAATCCAGTCTGATTATTACAATTACGTATCTAGGACTTTTGCTTATTCTTCCCACCAAGTATCATGACGATTTCTCCACTCTAAGCGTTTTCTAAGATTTCTGGTTTCTTCCTCCAACTCCCCCCAATTTCACCAGATCCAGTCAAGATTTAAAATAAGAGCTCCTAGACACAAGGTCCTTCCAAAAATCAAATTTCATTAGGATCCAATCACCTGTTCGTAAGTTAAAAATATCTAATTTTTCCAAATTACCGAATTAGGTCTCAACTCCCCCATAGAGAGCGGATCTGATCCAATTATGTCAATCACGTACCTAGGACTTATGCTTATTCTTCCCACCAAGTTTCATCTCGATCTCTCCACTCTAAGTGTTTTCCAAAATTTCGGGGTCCCCCCACAACTCCCCTAATGACACTGGATCCGGTCTGAATTTAAAATAATAGTTCTGATTTGCGAGGTCCTTCTGAATGTCAAATTTCACTAAGATCCAATTACTCGTTCTTAAGTTAAAAATACCTTATTTTTTCTAGTTTTTCCGAATTACTCCCTCCCCCCCAAATCCTCCAAAGAGGACGGGCTTGTTTCGGTTATTTCAATTATGTATCTAGGACTTCTGCCTATTTGTCCCACCAAGTTTCATCCCGATCCCTCCGTTCTAAGCATTTTCCAAGATTTCAGGTTTCCCCTCCAGCTCCCCCAATATCACTGGATCTGGCCGGGATTTAAAAAAACAGCTCTAAAACATGATATCCTTCTAAATATTAAATTTCATTAACATCCGATCACCCGTTTGTAAGTTAAAAATACTTAATTTTTTCCAATTTTTTCCGTATTAACCGTCCCCCCACTCGCCCCGGATGGCCAATCGGAAAACGACTATTTCTAATTTAATCTGGTCTAGTCCCTGATAAGCCTGCCAAATTTCATCGTCCTAGCTTATCTGGAAGTGTCCAAACTAGCAAAACCGGGACAGACAGACAAACCGACAGACAGACCGACAGACTGACAGAAATTGCGTTCCCTATATGTCACTTGGTAAATACTACTTGACTTACTTGACTTAATGCTCCTGCCGAAATGCTTCCGGCGTCGAGAGTGATGCTACATGGTGCCTCCATTTGGACCGGTCTCTTGCAAGGATATGGACATCCTCCTGAATATTTGCCACGACTAAGAAGGCACCTGTCGCGTCCTTCCATCTGGTTGGGGGACGACCTCTTGGGCGTTTCCCACCGTGCAGCACGGAATCAAAGTCAAAAATCGTTCGTGTGGGAGTGTTGGGGTGTATGCGAAGGAGATGCGAGTTGGACTGAGAAAGGCGTTTGAGCAGTTAACGCCAGGAGGTTCTCGTTAATAACAAAATCGTGCCAGTGTAGTCCTTCAATGCGGCGAATATGTTTTGTTTGGGCTATATTTACGGTGCTAAGCACAGACTGAGTGGCCGGCCAAGTTTCGGCTCCGTAAAAAATCACGGATCCCACTGAAGCGTTGTATATGCGCATCTTGGTCCTACGGCTGATAGAAGGTTTCCTCCAAAGGGCACTTAGTCTCCCCACTACTGCTGAGGCTTTGGCAATTCGGTGCATTAGATCTTTAAGGATTGATCCGTCATTTGAGAGGATAGAGCCAAGGTATGTAAATTCCTCAACAATCTCAGCTGGTTTGTCACCGACCATTAGGACTGGCGGGGGACGCGGCGAGTTACGGGGTTCAACAAACATAACTTTTGTCTTCTGCCAATTAATAGACAGCCCTATCTTTAAGGCCTTATCAGCAAGGATGAGGGACCTCAACTTTTGCTAGGATGCTAGACAGCTGGGCGTAAAAACGATCTTTCATCTCATCTGAGGCTTGGTTTGTTGGGGCGTATCAGACAATGATGATCCATTTTCCATGTTTGTGCTGGATTTGCGCTGTTAGTATCCTGTCTGATATTTGCTCGTAAGAAAGGAGGCACCTCCTGGTCCGAGAGTCTAGCACAAGTGCGACTCCATTAGTTTTGGTTCTCTGATCACCCGACCAAATTAGGTGATAGCCTTCACCGATGTCTTCAGAGTCGTTTCCTATAAGGCGAGCTTCAGTTACGCCTGCTACAGCCACACCAAAACGCTTGAGGTCTAGCGCAAACACTGATTCTGCTCCAGGGAAGTTAAGGGTCAGAACGTTCCACGTGGCCAGGCGAAGACCACCTTGGTCAATAAGGTTCAAACGATGGTCAAATTTCGGTCCGGGGACATGCTGAAGTCTTGAAGGGTAAAAAGAAGATCGATCATCCGAGGCAATAACATCACTATTCGTTGCAATTAGGTTCGGGTGGAGGGTCGCAAGCCCAACCGACCCTAGGCCTGGGACCTGATTAGCTAGAGGAGTCTAACTATTGAATGTCCCTGGGATGGGCTCCACCCACCTTGTGAGGTCAAGGCCACCCTTTACGTGGAGCGTTTAGCTAGGGGATTCCCCCATATCCAGTGGCACGTGGTCACTTGGTAAATACTAAGTGCCATAAAAATATAAAGCTTTCCATGTCATAATGTTAATTTGGAATTGCATGATTTGAGCGGATCTTGCGACTGATGGGGTAAATAAATACGTAAAACGAAAATCTGCCCAATTTTATTCCGGGGAACGTTCACTTTAAAGATGGTTATTGTGCTGTAACAGTTCTGTGGAACAAACTTTGTGTCCATAAATTAGTACAGGCAAGTTTTACCTACATTTATCTCATGAGACGTAAACACAAATTCTAAAACTGTAAACACAAATTCAAAGCTAGGTTTAATCCAAAAAAGGGGGGTGTATGAATATTTATATTAAATAAATTAACACGGTATGATTACTCTAAGAGGGCACTTTTCGTACCCATAATTATTCAGAGGGTGGAGTGTGGGGAAAAATATGCTTCCAAATATCTAGCGAAGCTTATTTTCGTTATTTTCTTTTTTTAAATGAAAATACAAAAAAATATGTTTAAACATATAAAATATACCATCCGAGGAGGGAAGGCAAAATACTAAGGGAGAGTTTACATCCCCCCCATCACACCGATAGACGCACCTACCCCTTTCTCCAAAAAAATATTGAATCTTCCTCAAACCGGAATCTCAAAAAAAAAAAAAAAAAAAATAGGCAAATACGGTAAGTTTGCTCTGTGAGGATATGTTTTAAATCTAAAATAGCCTACAGTCAAACAGTTCATGCTAATGAATTATATGTAAGGAGTGACATGGGCTATTAGTAACTGAAATTTTAAAAGACGGAATTTCGATACCAATTTGTTCAATAGAATATGATTTTTTCCGGCGATCCTGAATATTTACAGGAAATAAGTTTAAATTTAGTCATCAAAGGTTACGAGACTGAGAGGACTTTTTTGAAAAGAACGCAAAAGCAATCAAAACAAAAAATTACACCATCAGATTCAGCATATCACAGAGCACTTTTGCGGAGTTTCCTCACACCCCCTCTCTTTAATAAGATGAGTTTGTTTGTAATAGCTAGAAACACAATAGCTAGACTGTAGTCTACTGAGCATGCCACCGTACTACATACTAACGTACTAACAATGTAAATAACAAATTGCTGTGTATTAATTTGGTCACACAAACAAAACGTCGTGACTTTAGAAGGGGATGCCAAAAAGGTTCCCCTGCTTTTATTTCACTGCTTTTATGTACAAATAAGTAATAATATATATATATATATATATATATATATATATATATATATATATATATATATATATATATATATATATATATATATATATATATATATATATATATATATATATATATATATATATATATATATATATATATATATATATATATATATATATATATATATATATATATATATATATATATATATAAGTAAACATGCATTCATGATTTTTCCTCTGCGACCAAATGGTCATAGAAAACAAGGAATAGGCTTAATCACAAGGGAATTAAAACCTATTGTGGATTTTTTTAAGTAGCGAAAATTCTGTTTCTTCGCAAAGAGGTGTATTTTCTATTTGATGGCACAGACTAGCAATTCGGTTGTTATAATTAAAAGCACTACACACGCCATTTTTGTAGCATTTCAGTGCAGCCTTAAAACGTAAAAATAGTTTGTTGGCTATGGTAACTCAGGAGGACGAGGCTAATGGAGATAAAGGAGACATATTCTAAGCAAACCTCTTATGATCTTTTCAGTTGCATAAATTAAATTCAAACTTTCTAGAAAATTCAAAATTATTTCATTTTATGGCGTATGTATCCTTTTTGCTTAACATAAAAAGGACACAAATGCCAAGTCTACATAATAATAATAATAATAATAATAATAATAATAATAATAATAATAATAATAATAATAATAATAATAATAATAATAATAATAATGATAATAATGATAATAATAATAATGATTTATTCCAGGAAAAGCCCATGGGCCATAGGAAATTTACATTAAAAAAAATAAACAACAAATTTACTCAAATAAATTAATACTATTTAAAGAAAACGCGCACGATGTGCCGCTACAATCCTGACAAACCTTGCTATCCTTTTAATACTCAGGAAATTTGTCTGTTTCATTTTATCTACCATCCATATCTCATTCAATTTTTCTTTACCATACATCTCTCACCTTCATTCATTCAATTCAACACATTCACACAAAAAATGTTTTAAACTTTCATCCTGACATCCACACATAGGACAAGCAATAGATTCTACCTTCTTCCCTTTTCTCTCTTGATACTTTGTTTTCTCTCCAATCAAAAATCCATTTCCCCTCCAATCAAGATAAGCCTTCAAATCCTCTCTACTTAACCCAACCTTCCAAAATACCTCCTCTCCCCAACTACCCTTTATCTGTCTATACAATTTTTACGACCCTGAACGATCCAGACTTGCTCACCATATCTGGATTTCTTGGTTCTTCAACCTCTCTTGTACCCACCTTGTTACTATTCCCTCCATTACCATAACCCCTTTTCCTTCATTCTACCATTCCCCTAATCCATGCTTATCTAAGATATCCTTAATCTCCGCTAGCCACCCTGCTTTACTTCTCTGTCTCAACGCCTCAAGTATGCTGCTTTTGCTACCGTAAATCTCTGCATACCCTGTATCCTAACCCAATTTCTCACCATGGTCACTAGGCTCATAGATCGCAGCGATGCCAACCATAAATCCCTCTTGATTACCAAATTACTAAACGAATCCTTTAGTCCTGACATCCTCTTATAATGTCTCACCATAACCACCTCAAGTTTCGGACCTTTCCGATAGCCCGAGACCTCTGCTCCATAATGCATCGCCGATACTATCCCACTTTTTCACATCCTCTTATGTAATCTAATATCTCTAACCCGTCTAAGACTACTCCTCGTTATTCCACCGCTAATATACCTCCCCCTTGCATTTGCTAGATCCAGATGCCCACTGAATTTCCCATTACTAGTAAACTTTACCCTAAGATAAACAAATTCATTTTTCACTGGTATAGTTTCACCTTTAAAGGAAAAATTCACATCTTCACTTTCCATGGCTTTACGACCAAATACCATCACCACTGACTTCGATGTGTTCAGGATTAACTTCTTCTCTTCCAAATAAACCTCCGTAATCTCCAAAAATTGTTGCAGTTTCTCCTTTATTTCAGCATAGCAGACGGCTGTCGGTCGGACGTGGGAAGTGTGCTTAAACAAGTGTGCTTAAACAAAAACTGCATTTTATGCCCAAAACTCTTACCTCTCCGTATGCCTTCAGATAAATACAAGGAAATGTTTGGAGGGGTGAGAGTAGATATCAATCTATAATCCCCCTGAATTCCTAAGATTTGTATAGACTACTCTTGTATTACGGGTGCTGTAGGATCCCAGCGTCCCTCTTATTGCATATAATCTTTTTTTGTGTAACAAACAACATAACGTTCGCCTGCTCACCAGTACTGAAGGTGGAAAAGTGGGAAGAGGGATCTTGTGAGTGCCGTCAGAAAATTTTCCTGAGGAAGGGGGTCTAAAACTATCGCCTTGGAAACCGCGGAAATGATGGCCCTATAATTAATTTTTGATATTTAAGAGTCTCCCCCCCCCAAAAAAAAAACTCCTAGTAATGTTTGAAGGGCTAATTTTTTTTTTCAGGGATGATTATGATTCTCAAAACATTGTTATGCAAACATTACACTTGCATTTAAAGCCCTGGAGTTGATAGAGGGACTTCCTCCTCACATTTAGCACAGCCAAAGATCAACCACATCCTAGTAAGAAGCTGCAAGTAAAGAGCATCTTGTCAATAGAAATCCATACTCTAAAAACAGAGTTTTGATTATAATACTTGCAACAGCACAATATTTTATTCTCGTGCTAATTCTTAATATGTGTTAGTTTTAAATATGTAATTTTTAATTTAAAATTTAAATTTTAATCGTCGATATTGACATGTGGAAAACTAATGTAACTTTAGAAACAGAAAACAACCCCCCCCCAAAAAAAAGCCCAATAATTATGATCACATATTAAATATTTTTTTTTCAAAAGCAAGTAAAGAGTAGCACTAAACTTGAAAAAATTGTCCTGAACCTAACGATGGTTGTCTTTCCACAACCCCTTACTCTTTACGCTAAAGTTGGGCTTTTTGTCCCAATTCCTTAAAAACATTCTTTCTAAAAAAACTAGAATAAGAAGCATTTTTGAGGCATCACGAAGCTTTAGCGCAAAGAGAGGGCGTGAAGATTGGGCCATCCTCATATAAGGCCTGTATTCTTTTTTTTAAAGTTATAATATTGCTTTATACTTTCATTTGAAAAGACTTTGTTTTTAATTTATTAAAATTCGGGAACATTTCTTCTTATTTTTCAGTTCGTATATAACAGCCCTTAATGGGGATTTAAGCCTACTCGATTTTTGTACCACTGAAAAGAAGAAGCAGTATTTCTTTTTAAGAAAAAAAGATAAATAAGTTAACCTATCTGAAAAAAAAGATAAGTTAACAAACTCTTTTGGGTCTAAGCTAATAGAGACCCCGCCGGGTAAGATTTATTGACAGTAATAAACGAGGTTGAGTTATTTAAAACGAGTTTCAAAGTATATTGAAAGTTTTTATCCCCAGTATTTTGTAGGTTGGAAGGTAGTAAGTCAAATATGGTGACCATACAGAGTGTGCCTCAAAAGCCTAAGGCTATCTGCCTTGTAATATTGTAATCCTGAAACACACACATTCCCACAGCGTAAAATTTCCCCTGAAAAATTCACCCCCGAAAACTTCCCTCCCGATGGAAAATTATGCCCGTGGAAAATCTCACCAGCAGAAAATTCCCCCTTCCCTACCAAAAATGTATGTACACTTCCCATTAACAAATACTATGCGTAAACAATTGGCAATTTTTTTTATTTAAATAACTTTTACCAGGGGCTGTGGAGGGTCATGATACATCCAAAGGCAAAGTTATTCAGCCGTTCAACTATGCTGAACAAAATGGCTAGCTCAAAATTTAGATCAGACAATTTTGAGAAAAGAGGCGTGGGAGGAGGCCTAGTCACCTTCCGATTTTTTCGGTCACTTAAAAAGGGCACTAGAACTTTTAATCTCCGATCAAATGAGCCCTATTCCGATATTATAGGACCACTGAATCTATACGATCACCCTTCGGAAAAAAAACACAAATAAACACGCCTCCGTGATCTTTCTTCTGGCAAAAAATACGAAATTCCACATTTTCACAGATGGGAGCTTGAAACTTCTACAGTAGGGTTCTCCGATACGCCTAATCTGATTAATTTTCGCTAGGATTCTATGACTTTTAAGGGAATTTTCTCCCCTTTATCGAAAATACGGCAAATTTTCTCAGGCTCGTAACTTTTGATTGGGAATACAAAACTTAATGGAACTTGTATATTTGAAATCAACATATAAAGCTTCTTTTGGTATATCTACCAGCATAAAAATTCCGTTTTTTAGAGTTTCGGTTACTATTGAGCCGGGTCGCTCCTTACTTACAGTTCGTTACCACGAACAGTTTGATTATTATATTTTACTAGCTGTTGGGGTGGCGCTTCGCGCCACCCCAACACCTAGTTGGTGGGGCGCTTCGCGCCCCCCCCAAGCCCCCCCCGCGCGCGTAAGTCGTTACGCGCCATATTAGTTACGCGCCATTGTAGTTGTTTCCCTGTGTCCCACCTGTGAATAGAGATAGATATAAATATATGTTTTCAACTACGTATACATGCGAATATACAACATTATTCGCTGTCCCATTGTCTGTGCATATAAATAGATTGTCAGGTTTACTGACTCTTGAAAATGCAACATATAATTGTCCATGGGAAAAACAATCCGTATTCAGATCTATACCTCATTATTCTAATGATGTGTCCCTGTGTCCCGGTCGTCATTTATATTCCCTGTGTCCCGGTCGTCATTTGTGTCCCGGTGTCCCAGTTTGTAATTTATCTTTGAGTGTCCCGGTCGTCATTTATATTCCCTGTGTCCCGGTGTCCCGGTCGTCATTTGTGTCCCGGTGTCCCGGTCTGTAATTTCTATTCGAACAATCACTGTGTCCCGGTCGTCATTTATATATCCCGCCTGTGCCCCCGGCGTCCCCATTGTAGTTGTGTCCCTGTGTCCCGGTCGTCATTTATATTCCCTGTGTCCCGGTCGTGATTTGTGTCCGGGTGTCCCAGTCTGTAATTTCTCTTTGAGGTTCCCGGTCGTCACTTATATTCCCCCTGTCTCGGTCGTCATTTGTGTCCCGGTCTGTAATTTCTCTGCCATTGTAGGTTCTTCAGTCATTTTACAATTAAACATTTTTCCGTGAACGCATGTCTTAAATACCATTAATGACGTCACCGTCATAGCAAAAATGACGACAACTAATTTCATGACGTCAGCCGACACAGAAACATGACGTCACCTGATCCACAGATCCACAGACAGACAACTTATTTATATATATATAGATTTGCAGGTGATTATAATAAATTATGCGTCAAAAGTAATAATAATAATAATAATAATAATAACAATAAAATTTTAACGCCAAAGGGAAGTAACAAGTAGAAATCTTGAAATCTGCAAGTAGAAATCTTGGCAGACATAACCAGTGACTTATATAAGCTTGCGGGGGTGGGGCATTGCTTCCCAAAAATTAAAATGGAAATTGATTTTCTTACGATGAGAAATTCGAAAATAAAATAGTGATAAGCGATAAATCGAAAAGGAAAATAATAAAAATACATTTTTTTTCAAGAATTTAAAAATACAAACATAAAGGACTCCCTTAGACATAAGGGACTAAAATATTTAATATTACAAGTTCTGCCAAAAAATGGGTAAAATTTGTAAACTAAATCAAACATATAAGAAATTATAAGAATAACTTGACAAATGTTGACAAATCAACTTGACCCCATGGATGAGTATATTAAGAACTTTGTACGTCGGGTGTCTGCGCTTCCACAATATATATGGATATGTAGAGATAGGGCTGGATATCAGATGCAAAATTAATTCCAGGCTCTGAGACAAAGTCTGGTTTGCATGAGGGGGCTTACAATTATAGTCAAACCTAAAAAGCTAGGTAAAATATGACCACTTGAACCAATATTATCAGTTTGTTCCTTCGTCAACTATAGATGACAATTTGGACCCCATGGATGAATATAATTTTGCTGTTTTTGATGGCAAGAAAAGGCGAAAAATGGTCGTTACTGTCAACATAAGGGGCCATACACTGAGTGTCTGTGTGTCCATAATATACCCGGAGATGTAGAGGTAGGGCTAAATTTTCGAATGTAAAACTAGTCCCAGGCTGTGAGACAATGTTCAGGTTTAAAGAGGAGGGACCCGTAATAAAATCAAACCTAAATTGTTGCGCACTTACGACGAGGCAGAATGTGACCCCGTGGCCTTATATTATCCATTCATTCGTTTGCCGGCTAAAGATAACAATTTATACAGCATGGATGAATATAACAAGAATTTGATCTTTCCGCTGTTGTTGATGGTAAGAAAAAGCTAAGAAATGATCGGCACTGTCAATATAAGGGAAATACAGAGGCAGGGCTGGATATTTGAATGTAAAATTAAACCCAGGATGTGAAACAGGATGTCAGGATTGCAAGGGGGAGGCCCGATAAGTATAACCAAACCTAAGGAGCTGTTTACCTACTATGAGGCAGAATGTGATCCCATTACCCAATATTACGCGTTCGTTCCTCTGTCAACTAAAGAAGACAATTTGCAACCCAGGATGAATATGTTAAGGACTCGATCATTCTTTTCTTTGTTGGTGAGTGCAGGAAAAGCCGAGAGATGGTCATTACTGTAAATATAAGGGGTCATACATCGGATGGCAGCTTGTCCACGATATACGTTGAGGTGTAAAGGTAAGGCTTGGATATTCGAATGTAAAACTAATTCCACGATGTGAGACAGTGTCCAGTTTGCCAGAGGGAGGCCTACAAGTATGATCAAACTGAAAAAGATGGGCATATGACCCCTTCAGCCAATATTATCCATTCATTCCTTCCCCAACTGTAGATGACAATTTGTAAACCATCTATGAATATTATTTTGCTGTTCGTGATGGCAAGAGAAGCCGAAGAATGGTCGCTACTGTCAATGTAAGGGTCGTAAATTGGATGTTCGTGTGTCCACAATATACCTAGAGATGTAGAGATAGGGCTATATATTCGAATATAAAACTAATTTTAGGTTATGAGACAATTTCCGGATTGCAAGAGGGGGGCCTACAAGTATAATCAAACCTAAAGAGCGATGCACTTACGATGAGGTTGAATATGACCCCTTGAACCAATATTATTCATTTTTGCATTCGCCAGCTAAAATTGGCAATTTGTACCCTGTGGATGAGTATAATAAAACGTTGCTCATTCTTCTCGCTGTAGCTTATGGCAGGAAAAGCACCACATAAAAAGAACTAAAATTTGAATATGAATAGACAAAAATCTGAGTTGAGTTTTACCATCGGATATAAAAAAGATTCGGCAAAAAGCTAATGACAGCAATGACGGAAACGATGTAAAAGACTAGTTAGTAATAAAATATGTTATCAGAAAAGAAACAAAACATAAAAGGGACGAACACGACATTCATGGCATCAAAATAATTTATCTACTTAGTAAAGTAGGTTTTGACTACATTTTTTCTCAAATTCACTGCGTTCCATACTGATACTTGGAGGAGTCCGCTATAAGTATTGAACAACGTCATGATAATACAATTGTATGTATCATATTTAAATCGTCACCTTACATGTCCTGTCTAAGAAAGTTAAATTGAACAAAACAGGATATTTTTCAAATGAAATTGAAGAGGATTTTTTTTCCGTTAAGACGAGCCGAGATTGTCTTCAATCCATTGCTTTTTTAACTAAAGTTGGACTACGGTTTTATTGAACAGATTCGACAGCCATTAAACAATCAGCCAGCTATTACAAGTGCCTGTATTTGCTGTTTGTTTAGAAAAATATTGAATTCATATTTTAGTTTTTAAAGCACATTCGAATGGATAAGCTTGTATTACTGAAGTGTTTTGATAGAAAAAAGTCATACTTTTGCTCCCATTGCTCTTGCTTTATTAGAGCTTTCGTTTTACATCATAACTTGTTTAAATGTTTAATTTCTGCTTGTTTCTAATATCATATTCAGGATTTAACCTAAATATGCAAGGCTGTCATATCTGTCCCCCACACTCTCTTGGTCCTTAGACTGAAGTCCAAAATTTGTTTTAGCTGATTTTGGCGTGCTTGATTTTCAAAAGGAAATTAATTGTCACAAGTTAAACACAGAGTAGTCTTTGTTTGGATGGTGTGGTCTACCACACTGAAAATAAAAAACACACTTACACAGCTGTAACCACTTTTCTCGGTAAAAATGGGTGGTATTTTTATAGATAGTCGCATGTATTATCTCATTTAGAGGTCTCACACCTCTTTCGGCTAATTTCCATCAGGGCATCAGCCCCTTCTGAGGCATTTCCTCCTCTCTGACGAAATTTAAGATATACTCACATGCTGGAGGGTGCTAATTAGTGTACTTCAGGTTAATGAGCTTAGTATATGTTCAGAATAAACATAAATAATAAATTATTTGATTTATATTATATTTTGACTTTAAAATTTTGATTTTGAATTTTATTAATATATTTGATATTTGATCTGTAGTTGAAATTCTGTTTTCTACAGTTTTAGTTTCTATTCGGAATTTTTTATTTAAAGTTGATTTTACAAAACTAATTTCCAGAATTTGACTGAGATTGTCAAAGTTTATTCGAGGGGGCCTGAAATACTGACATAAAGATATATTATTGGTGACTAGATTATCCTTTCTCTTAAGTTTCATCAGAGCATAAAGAAAGAAAACGATCAAAAATGGGGTTATTAAAGGTCAAATGAAAATACTGAAGAAAACACAGAGAGCAAATATTTCGAAATATTCGCTTCCTATGTTTTCTTCAGTATTTTCATTTGGCCTTTAAAAATCCCGTTTTTGATTATTTTCTTTCTTTATGTTATGGCAAGCCGATGTGGTTTAAGAAATTACTTTCATCGGAGTGACGTTTCGCAAAAATTAGGTTATGTCACAAAAACCTGGGCCTCATAATGTTCTTTTTTCTTTCCAATCTCTTGTACACAATGATTCAACAAGCCTCCTGCTCTTAAAAATTAATGAAGTCTTAAATCTATCAGCTCACGTAAGTATAGTCTTATACTTATATAAGATAATCGGTTACAAAAGTCATGCGTCTTTTGTAACCGAGGGAATGTAAAAACTGAATTTTTATAGTTTTAAATCGACATGATGAGATTCTTATTATTCATACAACAAAACACAAAAAATTCGGCATTAAACATGAAATACCCCCCAGCCCCACATAAGGCTCTGTGTCCAGGAATGCTGAAGAAAGAGCTGTAGTCTTTCTCTCCGCTGGATTTACTGTATTTTCTCAGAGATTTATGCTTGACTCTAGTGCTCAACTTTGGAACTTCTTCGGGCAAATGTTGTTTTTCGGTACAAAATTGCGAAAATGAGCAGTTTGTCTGGTGGGATGTTTATTATGACTTAAGTGGACACTATAAATTATAGTTTTTTTATAATTCATATTATCCCCCTCCCAAAAAGTCTAAAATTACCGGCTCAAAACGATAACACCTGACAGAAAAAAAGTAAAAACACAATACCCATAGAAATGACACTCGTTTAAATGATTTTTAATAATCTACTGTTATTATTAACGAGTAATATATTGCCACAGGGAGTAATGATTTTAACTCAAATTATGCCACAAAAGAATATGTAAACTAAATCATAAGACAGCCATTAGGTTCGAGGTATTAAGAAGCCTAAAGAAGCCAAATAAGAATTTACAAGCTTCCAAGGCGACATGCTCACATGGTAGTGTGCTTCCTGGGAGAATCAAACTGTCATCCCTTGTGGAATTTACTTCTTGTAACGGATTATAAATATACAGAAATTAAATTGGGAAAAAGTGTTTTCTAAAGTAACAAATAAACAAGGTTATGGCTAAAAATAATTGAAAACTACCCTAAGCATAAAAGAAACTCTCATCCCATAGTCAGAGGCGCAGCTTCATCATTTTCATGGGGCCAAGGGAATTCCATATCCGGATAGTCTATGGACATAGGTTTCCACCAGGGGATTCGGTGGATCTTTTCAGGGGTCCTTTTAATTTTCATTAAAATGAAGTAGCTGCGGGTTTAATTTTATATATTGATTTTAGAAAAAGCAAAGACACATAGTCTGGGTGAGAGGCAGATCTGGCGTAAGCCCTTTTTAGGATTGTCTAAAATGATGTCATTTAACTTGTTGATAGATAAGTCTATCATCCATCCGCCCATACATTATTCCTAGGGCAGAACTAAGGTAGATAGTGATAGAACTAAGATATGAAAAACCGGATTGATTTTGGGTTGACGCGTGACGGACAATGTCCTTTGCACTTTTATGCAAAATGGGGGACTGAATTTGCTTGAACTCACGGGTGAACAACTAACCTAAGCCTAATAGACTTGGCCACTTGCAGTCTAAAGGTGGAATACCGTGTCACAGGATTCACCCAACAATTCCCAAGGACTCACAGGCGAATGGTGAGACCTATAGTTTACCAAGTGTTTGGTTATGGCATGCGTAAACGGTGGGAGTAAGTATGAATCTCTTATTGGACAAATACTTGTGTGATAGCTTTTAGAAAGGCAAGCCCGCCTAGAGTCTCAGGCAGGTTGACGAAGAATTTAAAATTGACATAAGACCGTTAGGTTGAATGGGTCGGAGATGTCTGAAAATTCTAATGATTCTGTTCCCAATCTTCTCCCGTTAGTTTAAGGGAAAATCAAGTCTCTCTGTCAAAAGGGGCCATCACAAATATGAGCCAAAGCTGAGGCTGGACTACTAATTGGACCACGTTAATTAATTAATTAATTTGTTAATTTGTAAATTAATTTATTTGTTAATTAATTTGTTCAAAGCTGAGCTGCTTTCACCTGTTAAGATTGTCTTCACTTTCTGTTATCGTGTTACTAAAAGAAGACGTAAATGGGAATCAAGTCTTTTTTCAATACCTTCTTCTTCTTGTTCCACTTTCTGTTACTTTTTAAAATAGTTTCTGAGCCAAAGAAAGAAAAAAAAGAGCTCTACCCTTTATTGGTTTTATTTGCATCAGGCACGTACGCAGGAATTTTTTTCGGGGGGGGGGCAAAACCTTCGAAAGAGCAGATATAAAGTAGCACTTTTTTTTTATTTAGTAATGCAAAAAGCACATATATCGAAAATACAGATTAACTTTAATCTGTAATATTATAGCGGATGAGGGGGGGGGGAAGAAGACTGAAGCTTCAAAAGTACGTTTTAGGCTCAGGTTATATTCATAGCGATTTAGAACCAGTGATTAATCTATTATATCCCACTGAAAGGGAAATTTTAAGGTTAACAGTGCAATATGGATGCTGTGGGGGGTAGTTCTTTTATTGCAAAAACGTAGATTTTAATGAAAAACGATAGTTTCCAGAATTGATCCATTAGAAGCTGTACTTTATCCTGAAAGGGGGGGATAAATGCCCTAATATCAAGGATAATTCTATTTTGCTGTGGAAAGCAAACTCTCTTTACAAAGAAACAATAACAACACAATTGCGAATTACTTCAAAGAGGGTAAAAAGTTAGACAGAAAATGGGTTAATAATTGGGCAATGACTTGACCGGATAATGGCATGCTGTAAAATCCCCCAAAAAAGGGTTCACACATGTATCTAGATTCTTAATAAATGTTCTACTTTTGCCAGAAATCCCAGGAAACCATGGGGAAATTAAACATTTCAGAAAGTTTCGGGGGTGGCCCGGGCCCGAAGGCCCCCCCTGCGTACGTGCCAGATTTGCATGTTATTAACAAATACAATTGATGCAAATTATATTTTTAATAGCGTTATAAAACACATCAAAGTTGAGAGCTGGATGAAGCTGGTTTTTACGGAACTGGATAAGGAACCGAAAGTATGGCCATTGTACATCGCTGAGCCTACGGACGCACATGTTCTGAATTACATAATTTACAGAATTTGTAGCAGCCCAGTGGTTCCGATCCTGTGACCACATGTGCATGCACTCTTTCACCTCAGAGAGGGGGTGTACCAATTTGCCCGTTTCTTCCCTTAGTCTTCAATAGGACATTTTTTTTTCAAGGGATAACGAAGAAAACTATTTAGCAAAGAAATTACTCGGTTAAATTTAAAAATTATAGAATAGAAAAATAAACAATACACACGCATCAAACAGACATAAATTCAGTAGTGGACTCAGCTTTTACTAAGTCTGTCAGCAATGAGTTACTGCAGAGGACAATAGTGTTCTGTAAACAAGCTTTCGGGTGGATGAGGGTGAGTTTAATAGGCTTGGCTTTTTTGGCGCCTTTACCGTTAATATTAAAGTGCATAATCCCCTTCCTTCAACTTCCGTGCCTATCATAGGAAAAGAAATCTTGCAGTTTATGTACGCACCATTCCAGCGGTCCCGTTTATCGCGTCATTCAGTTGCATGCGATTTGAAAATGACGTCTTAGAAAATCAAAAAGTACACCCTATAAATTTCCATTGTTGAAATCTTATACAGGAAAATTGCAATCCCCCTTATTGAAGAACAGCAAAAAATTGTATTTTTTTGACATAAAGAAGGCATTTCATACGACAAATCACACAATCCTTCTTGAAAAAAATTAACAATGCGGGAATTAGAGGTAAAGGACTTGAGTTATTAAGAGCTTACTTGCAATGTCGAAAGACTCGTGTGAATGTGAATGGTCATGTATCAGGTCCTAGGTCTCTAAATAATATTGGTTTCCCTTAGGAGTCTGTATTTGGGCCTTTATTATTCCTGATTTACATTGACGATTTGCCAAGATGTTTGCCTTTTAATGATACTTAGCTGTAGTTTTTGCAGTTGATACTGTAATAACAGCAAAAGATCCAACTCATTTCTTGCTTATTGAAATTCTAATCACAACTGTGAATTCCCTTAATACGTAACTTTGTGGTAACTATCTGGCCCCAAACTTATCAAAAACTGAGCTCATGATATTCGGGCACTCAAAGCTGGTACTTGATAAGATCAGAATGGAGGGACTAATCTTAGGTCAAAATAGGATAAAAAGGGTTAAGTTTTTAGGTACCTTGGGATCATTATAGATGATATGCCGTCTTTTCGAAAACACTCTAATTGTTCGTGCCTAAAGCTTGCTCGTAATTTGGGGTGCCTTCATCGATTAAAGTATTTGTTTCCTTTTTCTATTCTTAAAATCCTATATTTTTTCCTTATTGAATCCTATCTATAATGTTGTCCTGTAATTTACCTCAACACGTTTACGGTTTGCTTACAACCCTTGCAGATAATCCAGAATTAGGCAGTAAGAATTCTTGGTTTTTATGTTCCTCGCCCTTCAAAACTACAGCATGTATCAGAAACCAAACCCCTCTTTTTATTTCTAGGTATACTTAATATCAAACAATGAAAAGAATTACAAATATTTTTGTTTTGATATTGAATCCACAAAAACTATATCCCCCAAAAAACTATAAATATAAAACTATAACAAAAAAAAGCGTTGTCCTAAAATTTTATCTCCAACTATTGGAGGGGGATTTGCCCCCCACAAGTGACGTCACTGCGGATTGTCACCTCTCATTATAATAGAGTTTAGTTGGGTTATGCTGAAAAATCACGAGAATACATCATACGTTGCTGGTTGTGTTTACCCATTGTCTTTCAACAAAAGTTGAACCAAGAATTTTACTTTTGCTGCAAATCTATAAAAGCAAATACGCGTAAACTCAAATTAATTTTTGAAGGATTGCATTAACAATACAATTTTCAGAAAATGGATAATATTTTTACTGAGGAGCAAATTTAACTTTAGTACAAAGATTAGGGGGAATATTTGCTTTTTAATTTAATATATTCAAGGCCGTCTTAAGATTAGTATAAATATTTATTCACATCTGAGACTTAAAAAAAACAATATTTTCTATTTTTTTCATCATTCAATATATATACGAAGAAACCAGACTTAATTTTCAAGATGAATCTTCAAAAAAGCAGATGGGTGACAGGTTTCCATATACGGTGATTTTTTGATTACTCGTCTACGTAAAATATGGCTGTCCAACTTGATTTCTTGTGTTTGTAAACAGTTAAATTTAAAGTTACTGTGGCATTAGTGTCTTTACATATATGGCATTGATATCTTGTATTCTTTTACCTGTTATTAGCACCAAGTAGTTTAAAAGCAACTTTAGTGCTTGTATCCAATCAGTTATGACATGGGAGAATAAGCAGTCTTTAAGTTTTTTTTTCTGAAATCATCATATATTAATTTCTGATGATATAAAAAAAGTATTTTAGGACGAATTATCTTGAAGATTTATTGTGTTCTTCCAATATTAATTTCAGGGTAGGTAAGAAGTTGTGTTCAGACACGCAAAAAAAGTTAACGTTTAATGTCTATCTCAAGGATCCTCAGAGTCAAACAGATATAAGCTAAAAACATAGTCACGGAGCAAAAAAATTTCTTATCGTATCTGCTTTTTATAAGAGTTGAAATGGCCTTTGACATACACGGATGATATTTTAAGAAAACTTTGGTGGATAGGGTGTGTGTTTAGCATGAAATTTTATTTCCAAGAAATTCAGTTGCCAAAGTAGTTAACTCAATACAAATAAACAAAAGACGAAAACAAGAAAAAAGGCTTGCTTAAGCGTGGGGAAATTGCTCTACTTATGTGGAAAGGGAGTAGGCCAAAATGACACTTAAACATTATTCAGTAGGTTGTTCAGTAATATATATTGTCGAGTTACGTTGCGAGTACAGCCGAATATCTCGCATGTTATTTAGTACAACATTTTTAGCCAGTTTTGGACACTGACCATTTGTAAGTGAATATTTATTTACTAAATAACAAAGTTAAGCGAAAAGACGGGTAGTTTAATAAAAAAGGACTTTGTCAATTTATTTTAACTGAATTCTCAATAAAGCTTTTTCAAAACTCTAGAGTCATTCGTTCAAAGCTATAGAGTCATTAACCCCCCCCCCCTTTCAATGTATTTCACGTCACCAAGCTACGGTATTTTTAATTATTGAAGTGATTATTATTAAAGTAATAAAAATAATAATGTAATTAGTATACATAGAGATTAGACTATAAAAGCCTTAAAGTGGAATAACTTCGAGCTGTATCAAAAAATTTATTGAAGAGCATGTGCCAAAAGGCAAACAATTATTTGACAGCAGTTTACTAATACTCTGCCTCGATCCGCTTCGGGTATAGAACAATAGATCGCATATGAGTTTAACCTTTACTACACTAGACTCGAGAATCAGCTCGAATACGAGCAGAGTTTTGGATTTATTGACGATCAGGGCCACAAAGCTTTGGCTTCTAACGTTTTTCAAATGGTTAACATTTTGTTAAAACTTCTTGGAATTTAACAATTCTATCTTTAACCCCTTTGCATAGGAATATCATCTCATACAGGCTCTTGGTGACTATGTTGTGATCAAATTTTGCTCGATTCTGCTTGGACTCCACTCAAATTTGTGTCGAATTATCAGTGTATCCCTGATGTAAGGCCATCTTTGGCCTTACATCATTTTAAATCATTTTAAAACAAATTGGTTTTTTAAGATATCAAACTAAAAAACAAGTTTTCCAAACTGAAAATAAGGAACAATTTTAAAACTGGGCCGAGTCGCTTTTTACTTATAGTTATCTACCACGCATTGTTAACTCGTAAAAAAAGCGTAAAACCAAGCCTCGAGAACGTCAATTCAACAGCGTGTCCTTCCAAGACGAGAATACACTGTGGCTTTTCCCGTTCTGGCTTTTTTTCGTTTTTCATTATTCGTGGAATCGTCAATTGTTTGATATTCCGACATTCTCTGGTTTTGCGATTTTGATGATTAATAGATGAGTGGGTTTTTGTCTGCAGAACATAAGAGAAATTTTTATTGTATGAGAAATGACAATTACCTCATGAGAATGGCCAAAGAGCCATTGGGGGAGGAGTAAAATGTAACATTGTATCTGTATTTCATGATGAATAAATCTTATCTTGTCTTAGAATATTCTGTACCCAATACTGCATTTCCATGGTTTTGGGTAATATAATATTAACCAAGGGCTTATCCATGAATTCTGTTTCAAAGGGGAAGGGGAGGTAATGGGACTTAAAAATAAAATTTAAAATAAAAATGTATCAAAAACTTGTTAATATACATGTTTTTTGCGTTTTTATACGGCCTTGCTATTACCATATCATTCTAGGATTTCCCAAACTAAACAATATCTCACCAAATCTATTGACTAAATAAAGTTTTGTTAATTCTTTAAAGAACAGAATGTTTTTATTTTTATGTATCTTATTAATACTAAATGGATCTTGAGTCTTCGAACCCAAAATATCCGGTTCTTTAATATAAAAAAAACTTCGTTTTCTTAAAGAGTTAAAGAGGCTGCGTCCCAAAGTCGAACCTTAAAACGTACAGGAATTAGAAGAGGCAGTTGGGGGGCTGCCGCCCCCCAAACCCCCAGCTTTTAAAGACTCTTTTGTACAGGGTTTTTTTTTGTGGGGGGACTTCATTGTTACTAATTACTAGTTTCGGCGCAATGGTTCTCCTGTCCTCTTGTTTTTAACATTTTTCGAAGTTATTCCATTATTCATTCATTTCAATTATTTTTTAATTAAAAGAGGGCCTTTCCGAAGCCAAGAGCGGGGGGTTAGCAAAAAAACAAAAAACCTGTACAAAAGAGTCTTTAAAAGCTGGGGGTTTTGGGGGCGGCAGCCCCCCAACTGCCTCTTCTAATTCCTGTACGTTTTAAGGTTCGACTTTGGGACGCAGCCTCTTTAACTCTTTAAGAAAACGAAGTTTTTTTCATATTATTTCTGTACGTTTTTCTACAATCCATGGTGGATGTAATTTAATAATTCCTGTACTCCTCGTACAGGAATTAGGAGAGGAACTTGGGTGGCTGCCGTTAGGACTATAAGAAGACTATTAGGAGAGGCAAACCCCCCGCTTTTAAAGACTCTTTTGTACAGGTTTAATTTTTTTTCATATTAATTCTGTACGTTTTTCTACAATCCATGGTGGATGTAATTTAATAATTCCTGTACTCCTCGTACAGGAATTAGGAGAGGAACCCCCCCCCGCTTTTAAATCATTGTATAAAATAGAAAAAAAATAGATAGAATGACCGAAATGTTTCTTTTGCTCATAAGAAGCTAATATTCTGTTATCTCTCAAATGATAAGCTGTCCAGGTGTTATCAAAATTTTTTTGATGTTGTGAAAAAAAAACCGCCCGTAAGGGACTTGAACCCTTGACCCGAGGATTAAGAGTCCCACGCTCTACCGACTGAGCTAAACACTTGCATGTGTGTAAATATAACTTCTCAATAGGTTTTAAAAATTTCAAATTAACATGGGCTCTTATGGAGAGAAATCCGTTAATTAAGTAGCTAATGCGTGGTTTCTGGAAAACAGGGAAGGAGTTATCGGATCAAAATTTCGCGGATAAGCCCCTGGGCCCAAGGGGACCTTAACTTGTGAATTTCAGCCCGATCGGACAACGTTAAAGGGGGGCTGGGGTTGACGAGTTGAAACTTTCGGCCAGATTTTCCCCATGAAGGAAAAGTTGGAGGAGGATGAAATTTTGCAGGTTTCTTAGTTGGAGCTCGGGCTACGAAATGCATCCCTCCCCATCCCTCTGCGACCACTGGAACCGAAGATCGCTTAACATTGTCGTGTGTCGCCTCTTTATAGAGGCACGAGTGTGCCTCCTTGATTTTCTGTACGTATCTCTATACCATGGGATATTTTTAGATGGCTGCAACCCGAGGCTTCAAAACGGGCCATGTTTTCCACCAGAGATCCTTAAGATCGGTGCGTAAGGGGAATGCTCCTAATATCCCATCGTCTGAAAACTGTGGATCGAGTGTGCAATAAAATGCTTGGAGGGGCAAATCCCCTCTTATATCAGGAATGTTTTAGCATGAAATAAAATGTTATTGTTGCATGTTAACCTGTCGAAAGGCAGAAGTGATGACGAGAATACTACAAGTGTAAAATTTGTACAGTATATTTTGCCTTTTCAGAAATATACACATCGAAACCTGTAGAATCAAATTTTGTAGAAAGTTGAAAAAGTAAAAATTTTGTGTAAAGTTGGTAACACCCCTCAGTTTTACCTGGATCATAACCCTGGTTGCCACCATTTCTGCTTTAAATAACGAAAGCACCTTAAATCTATTCCAAACAGTTTTGCTGTGTGATGAGAAAAGAAAAAAAAAAAAATCAAAGCGATTGCATGGGCTAATGCATAGTTATACTTCTATGTTAATGGAGTAGCATTTAAGCTTAAAAACAGGAGGTATTATATTTACTAGGGACGCTGCACTCTTTTCAACACCTCACTCGTTATGCTAAAGCCTTTTAACGCTTCCAAAAAGCTTGCTATTCCAATTTGACAGCCATTGTGTTTCAGCAGTTGTTCTTTCTCTTGTTCTTAGTTGTTCAGTGGACAAGATTTTAATATTTTATCGAAATTTTCAGCGAATAGTATTTTTATTGAAAAAAATCGTAACTGCAATTGTCACAGTACGAGGAGCAGTATCAACTATTATTAATTAATCCATGGGCTGTTTAACGAGGAGATTTAAAGTATAACATTGATTATAGGGCATATATTATAGGACTTGTAATATAAGGAGATTATAGGACCAGATTTTAATGTCATGTCGCATTTTTCAACGAATAGCATTTTTATTGAAAAAAATCTTAACTGCATTTGTCACAGTACGAGGAGCAATATCAATTATTATTAATTAATCCTTGGGCTATTTAACAAGGAGATTTAAAGCATAACATTGATTATTGGGCATATATTATAGGACTTGTCTTATAAGGAGATTATAGGACCAGATTATAATGTTATGTGGAATTTTTCAACGAATAGTATTTTTATTGAAAAAAAATCTTAACTGCATTTGTCTCACAGTACGAGGAGCAGTATCAATTATTATTATTTAAACCATGGGCTATTTAACGAGGAGATTTAAAAGTATAACATTGATTATAGGACACAGATTACAGGACTTGTCCTATAAGGAGATTATAGGACCAGATTATAATGTTATGTCGAATTTTTCAACGAATAGTATTTTATTGAAAAAAAAAAAATCTTAACTGCATTTTTCACAGTACGAGGAGCAGTATCAATTATTATTAATTATTTCCTGGGCTATTTACCAAGGAGATTTAAAAGTATAACATTGATTATAGACAGAGATTATAGGACTTGTACTATAAGGAGATTATAGGACCAGATTTTAATGTCTTGTCGAATTTTTCAACGAATAGTATTTTATTGACAAAAAATCTTAAGTGCATTTGTTACAGTACGAGGAGCAGTATCAATCATTATTAATTAATCCTTGGGCTATTTAACGAGGAGATTTAAAGTAGGACATTGATTATAGGACATAGATTATAGGACTTGTCCTATAAGGAGATTATAGGACCAGATTAAAATATTATTAAAATTTTTCTACGAATAGCATTTCGATTGAAAAAAAATCGTAACTGCATTTGTCACAGTACGAGGAGCAGTATCAATTATTATTTATTAATCCATGGGCTATTTAACAAGGAGATTTAAAAGGAAAACCTAAAAGGATAACATTAATGGATTATTTAGTTTATAAAGGACTTCACTATTTCTCCTTCCCACAAGAAAAGGTATTCTCACTTCAGCCTCCCCTTCTGCTGCAGCGCGTAATCTATATTAGTTGCTAAGTATTACTAAACTATTGCCCATGGATTAATTAATAATAATCGATACTGCTCCTCTTACTGTGACAAATGCAGTTACGATTTTTTTTCAATAAAAATGCTATTCGTTGAAAAATTAGACATAACGTTTTAATCTGGTCCTATAATCTCCTTATAGGACAAGTTCTACAATCTATGCCCTATAATCAGTAACTTACTAAATATATAAGATAATTTTACAAGATAAAATTAAAAAATACCATGGTTGAAGGAATATTCTTTGTTTCCATAAAATATGAATTGAGCATTTATATTATTGTAACAACGGAGTGAAAAATTAAAATCGTGATAAAACTATTTTGAAAAATACAACAAGATCTGCTGATTAAGCATTAGCCTAGAGGAGTTGACACATTTATTGAACCGTAAAAACTCCACATATTGTAATTCACAAAAAGAAAGTGACAAAAATAGTAAACGTTCAAAGAGCCCAAAAAAAGTGAAGAATAGTTTAACTGATATGTAACAGCGGTACCTGATTAAATTTAATTTTCATTTAAATACAAGTAATAATTCCATAGAAGTGAACACTCTTATAAATAGTTTTATAAACAACTTTGATAGAAAAATTTGTTACAAAAATAAAAATATATGACTTTTTATTTATTAACTTATTATCGAATTACCTACTTATTATTAATTAGTTGTTGCTTATTATTAATTTCATCAATTTACTCTTTTAATAGTCTATTTTTATTTTTATTTAGTAATTTAAAGACTATATTAGGTAAATTATACAAACAATTTTACTTGAAATGGTTTCAAGTAACATTGAAACTATTTTGTATAGTTTGAGCACATTTTTAATTCTTGGTCACATAAGTATTACACGCAAAAATTTGCGGTCTTTTTTCATTTATTTTCAATTTTTATTTTTTACTAGACGACGTAGTACAACGTAATCCAAGTATTCAGTTTTCACAGCTTGACAACTGAACTTCTCAATCTGCTTAAATTTACTTTGTCCCCTACTCTCTATCCCAAAAGCTTAATAAAATGAAAACTGTTAATGAAATGTAAATTTTGGCTTATCTTTTGAGCCTTTCACCCCTTCAGCATAATATATCGTGCTAACAAAATATATATTGGCCGATGATGGGCGTAATAAGCCTTCCTAAAATTGAAGTCCAAGATACATTTCAAAACTTGAAAGTCATTTATTCATAGCTAGCAATTAAAATCATCATTGAGAACACCCATCTCTGTTCTAAAGTTATTAATAAGCTACAACAGGAGCTTCGTTAATCAAACTATAAATAGTCCTGGTGTATGCCCGAGGTAGCAATGGGTCGTAACGTGACCATAGCATCGGTTGACGTGATTTAATATACCTATTGATTACATGTTCTACCCACATGCGAAGTACATGCAAATTGGCAAAGGCGCCTAAAAGCCTGATAAGCTTACTGTCTAATACCCCCTCCGTGTCTTAAGCTCGTTGAAATTACAGGTTTTATGAAAACCGAGATATTCTGCTTGTTGTCAAATATTCTTGTATTAAAGCAAGAATACGGTAGAGAAAAATACATGTTTTAGATTGATTTTAGGTTGAATGAAATAAGTTTTAAAAATTAATTTAGTTTAATTTAATTTCTAATGAGTTTCTTGTAATGAACTAACCCTGTGGTAGTATAGTGGATTGATGTTGTGCTTGGTAATACCGGGTGCAGGGTATTACAGCATGGCTTGGGGTCAGGCTTTCTGCTTGTCCCTGTAAAAAAGACTAAGTCACTGAAACCTCAATTTGACACCTTATATGTCAGCAATGGCTCTGGAAGTTGCTTATTATTATTATTATTATTATTATTATTATTATTATTATTATTATTATTATTATTATTATTATTATTATTATTATTATTATTATTATTATTATCATTATTTTTATTATTATTATCATTATAATTATTATTAATATTATTATTATAATTATTATTATTATTATTATTATTATTATTATCATTATTATTATTATTAATATTATTATTATTTTTATTATTATTATTATTATTATTATTATTATTATTATTATTATTATTATTATTATTATTATTATTATTATTATTATTATTATTATTATTATTATTATTATTATTATTATTACTATTATTATTTAATGAGCTGAACATATGCAACATGAGTTTGGGCTTACTGGTACCAACTTTAACCAATTGTTATTTTTTGATCTTTCAAGATTTTGATGCTAAAGCGAACAATGAATATAAACTAACTGCAATCACCCCAAGTAAAATGAAAAGAATTGCAGGTCTCATTATTCCCTGAGAACTGACAATCTTGCCACGTTCTTGACCACATTCTGAGACCACACGGGGTATGACGTTTGATAAAGAATTTAAAAAAAAGAAAAAGAAAAATATGATAAGAAACAGAACGTGACTGATTTTCAACCATTAAAAAACTGAAGTTTTGTTTGGAAAAGGTAAACAATTGTCTTATGTAAAACTGCTCAACTTTTGTATTAAAGTTCTCGAAATCTCTGCGCTGTTCTTATCCAAATTATCAAATAACTTTTTTTCATATCCTCCCGACACAAATAAGTAAGTAAGTATTTATTGATGCCCACTCATACAACATGAAAAAGTGGAGTGAAATAAAAAAAAAGAAAAGTTTCTTTGGATGTGCCTGAAAAGATATTTACATTTAAGTTCTAAAATTAAATTGTGGCGCTACCCCTTACATCTTCACGTTAAACATATGCAAGAGTATATAACATACAAGCTTTCCCCTTTATAATATCATTAACATAGAAAAAAGTGCTATGTGTTTTAATATTCGATATAAAGGTGCCAAGTCGCTGTAAAAAAAAAAAAAAAAAAAAAAAAAAAAAAAAAAAAAAAAAAAAAAAAAAAGAGAAAAACAAGCATTAGAGTAAATAAACGATTGCGCAAACATATTTCAAGATTTACAGACCCTTCAAAATCAGCAAAAAAGTCCATAGTTATAACTGGTAAAAATCTTCTATCATATCTGAAAATAAAAGTGTTCTCATAAGGGATGGGCCAAGGGAGAAATACATATAATGATCATTCTGATTTTGTCCGTATTTTCCTGTAATTATATTTATAGTTTGTCTATTTTGCTGTTTATTCAAAAATTGTCACAAATTCCATGAAATATGACCCCTCCCTTGAAAATAAACACAAAAACAGGTAGCGCAATAGAAGACAAAAGTATTTTCAAAAAGCAAGAGCTAGAGCTAGAGGAAAGCCAACACTAGCGAAAAAGCTCATCACGACGACTGAAGGGGGAAGTTCGTTCTAAGATATTTTGTAATATGTCTGTGGTATCTGCATATAAGGGCAAATGTCGACATTCATTTCTTAAGCAATTATCCCTTATTTTTAAGTGCTAAAAATTGCTTACGTCTTTGGTTAGATTCAAACCGCCATTGGTAAGATTCAAACATGGTTAAAAAGATTCAACGTCACTGGTAGGATTAGATTTGGTCGGATTCAAACCAAAAAATAAATATGCTTCCAAGCATTGCAGGTCTTAAAATTAGGGGTGTCAAACTTTCTTCGGGTCCAAGAGTACCAATTAAAGGAGGGGGCGAAGGAAAAGGACCCAATTAGGAGTGGAACAAGGAGTGTTTTCTGCCTCTGTATTTCTCTGCCATCTCCTAGATTTTGAAAAATATATTTTTTTTTTGTATTTTCATTTAAAAATGTGTTTTTGGGGTATTTTCATTGGAGAAATTTAAAAAAGACACCAAAAATTGCCCAGTCCCCTGGTTTTGAAATATATATTTTGCTCCCTCTTACATTCTATCAATAACTCACTGAGCAAGGGACAGTTGCTCATCTAGATTTTGAAAAATACCTTTTTATAGGTATTTTTATAAGAAAAAAAGAAAAAAGCTGACCTACTCCCCTGATATTTAGAAAAATAAAAGTTGTTTGCCTTCACCAAAACAAATAAACAAATAATTATCCCCAACAATTTCCTGCAATGGCTGCTCCAACTCATGTCAACACCTCCTTGAATTTTCTACCACGATTCTGCACCGCTTTTAGGTTTGGGTGCAAAATTCTCACAAAAAAACGACTGTAGATATTCGTAGCCGGAAAAAATCCCTCTATAAATCACCAGAAGAAATGCCCAGGGCTAATTAGTATATTATGCAAATAGTATTATGTTATGCCAGCTCGTTGGCCAAAAAAAAAAAAAAAAAAAATCAAATTTCACGGTATGAGAAACCAAAAGTTTCCTAATTTCTACAATTTCAGTTCAACATTATTACAAAAACAATACCTTGCGAAATACGGCCTTAAGATTGTCATTTATCATGGTAATTAACTTGTCTTTTATAAAAACTATCATAGATCAATCTGCATTTCCTTAACGAAGAATCCATCATGTTTTGTCACGCTTGTAAAACAGTTCAAATAACAACACAATTAGAATAAGTATAAGGTACTTAACTGTTAACGCAACACTAGGAATGTCCAGTCAAAACTATTATTAAAGTAATGTTAGTTGCTCAAGCGAAAAATTTTTAGTGGGAGAAAAACTACACTGTTCCGTGTAGACATCAAAATGGCTCCATTTCATTGCCACGCTAGTTGAGCTTAGATAAAGACAGATGCTAATGTCTTGATGTTTTTTCAATACCAACATTTCAAAACTTATAATTGAGCTGGGTCTCTTATAACAAGAATACAAGAAACAGTTACCCACTCCATCTGCGCGATAGTTACTCCATCTCTGCGATATGCAACTCTGCGCTCAAACTAAAAATAGTTGAATCCTCTTCTCCTCATGACACTTTAGTATTCCAATGAATTCATACACAGCCTCACCTTTACCTAGAAAAAGAATCGCACAGCTTTTCGCACAGCTTTTCGCACAATATCGCACAATTTTACTTCAGATGATTCGTCTGACCTTCAGGTTTTTGTACCATTTCCTTTGGTATTTCTTACGATGCTCACATACACCAGCCATGGTTGAAGTCAATCAAGCAAGGAACCTTGCCTCACAGAGGTCGGGGAAGCATGGCGATTTCAAATCAGTTAAATAAGGAGGGTTGGGCTGTGGGTTTAAATATCATTTTTGAATCGAATCGAATAGTTATGGGCATCAAGTCATGGTTTGAATTAAAATCGAATAGTTGAGGACATCAAGTCATGGCTAATTTTAGAAAAAGCCAAGACAGATAGTCCAAATGAGTGAGAGGTATTTCGGCCATTAATCTTCCTTATTAGGATTGTATAAAAGGGATGTTAGTTCATTTGTTAATAGATATGTCTATCTATTATCCGTCCATGCGTCATTCCTAGGGCAGTAAAACTAAGGTAGATAGTCATAGAACCTAGAGTTTTCCAAGTGTTTGGTTAAAAGACACGGGTAAACAGCGGGAGTAAGTGAGGCTCTCTTATTGGACCAGTAACTGTTTGTTGTCTTTAGAAAGTCATGCCTGCCTAGACTCTCAGGTCAAGAGTTGACAAAGAATTTAAAATTGGCATAGACAATTAGATTGCCCGGAATGAGAGGTTAACAAGGCACGCCTTGTTTATGTGAATGTGAGAACGATCAACGAGATAGACAAGACAGAACAAGTTATTGAAGAGAAGAGACAATGCCACATCGATGTGCTCGTTCTCACTGAAACAAGAGGGATTGGAAGGAGATTAGAGAAGTTTGGTGATGGGTACGCTATAGCATTTAGCGGTCACTCTTCCGTTCATCGTGCTAGTGTACATCGGACTTATGACGTCGCCATTTGTACTTAAAGTAAGGGTGAAATCACCACCAGTTACAAAACGTATATTGATAGCTCGCCCCGTATCTAATTGCACAAAATAACCATCATCACTTGCTATCCTCTGACCAACAAAGCTGATGACAAGAAACAAGATACATTCTATAGAATGTTACCTTCGGTCACCAGACTGACCGAACTGTTGTTGTTGGCTCTGTGTTGTTGGCTATATAAATGCTAAGGTCATCGAACACTTTTGCATTGCCATTTTCGTTTTTAATAAATTTGAAGGTATTATTCAAAAATCTGAATGTCTTATGGAGAACTAGCGTTTCAGAATCAACAGTAAATTTAACTGAGGAATTTCGTTCTTTCTTTTCTTTGTGCTATTCTGTTCAGCATTTTTGAAAGGTCAAGTAATATTGTCTTTGCAACCTCCCTTCACTTCTCAGGGCAAGGGCTGTACAGATTGAATTCAAGAAAAATTAAAAAGTCACAGTCTTTAACTTTCCGAAATAAAAAAAAAAGTAGTCTTACTGTGCGGTCCCTTTGGAACTTGGGGTTGGGAATACTCTCAGTCTTTGGTGGACCTGTTGGATTTCATGCCCGGTTAATGCAAATGCAAATTGTCTGTACTGCCCTGAATTTTTGGGTGTATATGGCATTGGAGGCATGAATGAACACGGTGTACTCCTAATCGACTGACTGTACTATCCTGAAGTTCTTGGCCCACATGGCATTACTTGTACTTTTACTTTGAATTTGTGGCGGGAGTCAGGCGTTTCCACCTTGCCCGGCATCCAGGATCCTTGTGACCTCTTTGGACCAGGTTTGGCGATCTACTGCCAATTGTTATGCGAACGATAGCCACTGGACCGACCATCTTTGTCCAAATTTCTTAAAGCCACCAATGGGATCCAGGTTAGACTTGATCAGGTTCCACCAATTCCTTTTGTCCTCCTTGATGTCTCTTCTAAAAGTCGTAGGGCTCAACTAGAAGGATTCTACAGGGCAGGCATTCTGGTGGTCTTCGCAGGACGTGACCCAGCCATTCTAAGCGGCACTCTTTAACAGTGGTAGTGACATCTCTTTTAGTCTTGCAGAGTTTTTGAATATTGGAGTAAGATATAGGATCTTGCCGGCGAATTCTAAGTATTTGGCATAAGAATCCATGTTTGAAAGCAGCTGGTGCTCTCTCGTGTTGATGCTTCAAGGACCAAATTTCGCATCAATAGAGTAGGATGACTCGGACCATGGCCGTATAGATTCGACTTTTAGTCAGAATGGAAATTATTTGGTGGTTCCAAAGGGGCTTGCGAAGGGAAGCGAAAACAAACTGCGCCTTATGTATTCTTTGCTCGATGTCTAAGTCCGAAGAGCCATCAGTGAAAAGTATGGAGCCTAGGTAGGTAAAGTGCCCAACTCTTTCTAGCTGAGTTTAGTTCACGCTCAAAGATATTTGGGTCGGATGATTCATGACCATAAATTTAGTTTTCTCTGCGCTTACTTTAAGTCCAATCAGATTTGACCATTCGTCAGTATCATCTAGCATCTTTTGAGCATGTTCAGGGTCAGAGAGGAGTCCGACATCATCAGCGTAATCCAAGTCAGTCAAGGACAAATTTTATCCAATTTGGGCACTATTGTGTCGCATTAGGGCATCTTCTAGCACCCAGTCTATACAGTAATTAAACAGGATTGGAGAGAGAACACAGCCTTGCTTTACTCCACTTTCGACTAGGAATTTTTCAGTTTCCTCGCCATAGATTCTTATCAGGCTTGTTGACTCTGAGTAATATGCCTGAATTAGTTCTTTTACAGTTCTTTTTACAGGCATGCTATTGATTTCTAGGATTTTTCAGAGTATTTGGTGAGTAACGGGGTCGAAGGTCGTGGTGTAGTCAAGGAATATTAAAGCTAGAGGTAAGTTATACCTTTGGAGTTGTTGGATAATAGGTGGGGTGCCGAAAATATTATCGATTCAGCCTCTACCTGGTCTGAAGCCAGCTGGATTTTCGCGGGTATTTTTCTCCCGGGCACTTTTGAAACGATTCAAGAGAACCATCCCGAATATTTTTACCGTGATATCTATAAGACTTATTGATCGGTAATTCCTACATTCAGTCTTGTCTCCTTTCTTACAAAAGGGTAGTATAATTGAAATTTTCCAGTCCTTTGGGAAGGAATTTGTTTTCCGTGGGTCTTGAAGAATGCCATGTATCTGTTCAGCTCTTACTTCGGAGCATTTCTTGAATAGTTCAGGAGGAAGGCCATCTTCACCAGGGGATTTATGGTTCTTTAGTGTTTTTATTGTTTTGAGGATTTCGGCTTTCGTAGGAGCGCCAAATTCAACATCATAGGGCTTTTTCTCGACAAAGGGGGGATGATCGTCAGAGGAGGATGAATGAGAGGGATTTAGTAAAGATTGGAAATGTAGTTTCTATCTACTCATCCGATCGTCCTGGGAGGAAATGGTTTTCCTTGGTTGTTTTTGATAACTTCTGACACAGCTACCTTTTTCCGTGTAGTTTCTTTGAGAATCTGATAAAGCTTCTGGGTGTCATGAGCTCGGGCTGCTTTTCCCAGTGAGGTGGATGCTTCTTCCTATATCTGTTGGCTATCAAGTCACCACGAGCGTTTCATTTGCTAACAAAGGTCTATGATTGCTTCTACAGGGCCGATGAGATTCCTACTTTGCTAAGCTACGGAAAGAGTTTCGGCAGAGATCCAGTGTTGTCGTTTCACTTGTGTGTTCCCTACAAACTTCACAGCTGTCGCCGACATAATTATTTTGAATGATCCCCATTTATCCTCAAGGCTTAACAAATTATAATCTAGTGCATCAAAGCGGTTAGTTGTTTCTAAGCTGAGGGCATGTTTGACAGTTTCATCCTTGAGTTTACTGCTATCAATGCGAGGTTTAGTTTTACTCTTTCCGCTTGTTGCAAGACGGAGGAGAATTTTTGTGATGATCAGTTTATGATCTGACCCAGATTTCGGTCCAGTATCTGCTCCCTTATAAGAACGTGAATCTTGAACAGAGCTTTTCCATCGCTGGGGGATGAGTACGTAGTCAATTTGGGCTTCGTTAACGCCATCGTTGGAATACCAAGTTAATAGGTGGCAAGGCTTATGCTGGAAAAAAGTATTGGAAGCAGTCAGTTGATTAATCAGAGCATAATTGACTAGACTTTCACCATTTTCACAACGTTGACCTAATCCGAAATTACCAAGCAGCTACAGGGCATTGGAGACATGAACGAAAACGGGGCACTCCTAAGCAACTGAACATAAATGCCTCCTCCAAAAGTATAAGAAAATCTCCCCCCCAAAAAAATGGAGACATGGAGACATGGAGACGGCCTTGGTAAGGGCGAGAAGGACATAACTACTATAAACTACGTTGTTTAACTTCCGGAAAAAACGTGTTAACTTTCCAAAAGTTTCTGCATCAACTGAAAACAGAGCCAGCCAGCTCTTTTCGACAAAAGAATTTTTTGTCAGAGTGGTATCTCAATCCGATTTAAGGATCTTTTATATCAAGAATAAAAGAGACAGTTACCCGCTCAATCCATCTGCGCAATATGCAACTTTGTGCTCAAACTAAAAATATTTGAATTCTTTTCTCGTCGTGACACATTGGTATGTCAATATATCCATATGAAACCCTACCTTTAGCTAGCCAAAGAATTGCACGGGTTTTTGCACAATTCTCGCACAATATCGTACAATTTTACTTCAGGCGATTGGTCTGACCTTCAGATTTTTGTTACATTTACTATTTCCTTTGGTACTTCTTACGATGCTCACATACACTAACCGTCATTGAGTTCAACTATGGTTGACTGAAAATAAATGTCTCCTCCAAAAATCAAAATAAAATCTTTCCGAACAAAAATCCTGAAGGCGAAATTGGTAAGAACGGAAAGGAAATCATTATTATAAACTACGTGCTTTAACTTTCGGAAAAAAAACGTGTTAAGTCTCCGAACGTAACTGTGACAACTGAGAGCAGAGCCAGCCAGCTATTTTCGTCAAAGAAATTTTTGTTAGAATGGTATGTTAATCCAATATAACGGTCTCTTATATCAAGTATACAAGAGCCAGGTGCCCACTCAACACATCTGCGCGATATGCAAATTCTGTACTCAAACTAAAAATGGTTTAATCCTATTTTAATCATCGCACGTCGGTGTACCAATAAATTTATACACAACCCTACCTTTATATAGCCAAAAATCACACGGCTTTCCGCACAATTCTTGCTCAATCTCGCACAATTTTACTTTTGACAATTCGTCTGACTTTTAGGTTTTTGGAACATTTACTATTTCCTTTGGTATTTCTTATGATGTTCACATACAACTACCAGGGTTGAACTCAACCATCTAAGGAACCATGCCTCACAGAAGCCGGGGCAGCATAAGAGTTCCAAGTCAGTTAAATGAGTAGGGTTATGCTTTGGGTTTGCAGCCCATACCCAAGGCTCTGAGGGGAGACCCTCAGGGAGAAAACACCTACAACTGGAACGTCTACAACAGCCTCAGATACATCATCTCCTCAAATAACGACCCCCACACACCCCTGAGCCACTCTTTGACAGTGAAATTGAACCTAAGGAAGAATTTTATATATAATTTTATATATAGCGATGTTTGTGCTATAGCATTTAGCGGTCACTCTTTGGTTCACCATACTGGTGTAGAACTTATGATGCTACCATTTTCACTTAAAGTAAGGGCGAACTGGTCACCAGTTAGTAAACGTATATTGTTAGCTCGCTTAGTATCTAATCATACAAAAATGACCATCATCGTCTGCTATGCTCTGGCAAACGATGCTGATGATGAGGAAAAATATGCTTTCTGCAACATGTCACAATCGGTCACCAAAGACGTTCCCAGGCACGATATGATCTGTGTTGTTGGCGATCTAAATGCAAAAGTTGGTGCATATCGTCCCTACTGCCCTGAAGTTCTGGGCCCACATGGCATGGGAGACATGAATGAAAACGGTGCACTTCTAATCGACTGAAAAGAAATGTCTTCTCCGAAAATAAAAGAACCTTCCAAACATAAATCCTTCAGACGGCCTTGGTATGGACGGACAGGATATCACCATTATAGACTACGTAGTTTAACTGCCGGAAAAAACTTGTTAAGTCTCCAAAAGTCTCTGTGTCAGCTGAAAGCAGAGCCAGCCAGCTCTTTTCGGCAAAGAATTTTTTGTCAGAATGGTATCTCAGGTAATAATGTTTCCCCGATATTTGAACTGTTTGACCACTCCAATATCTTCACTTTCGTCCAAAACTCCCTCGGTTATATGGGGAATGACCCAACCTATTTTAACTCAGTCTTATTTGTGTTTGTGATGTGTCGATGACTTTTGCCATGCGCCCAAGTTCGTTTATAATATGCTACATATTTTTGGGTAAAGAACAAGATAAGTATTATCATCGACGAAAACCTTATCATTGAGTTCTCTCATTGAGTTTAACCATAGACTGCTCTTGATAGACAGCACTTATGAAGTTTACGATCTATCACTATGGTGAACAACATTGGTGACAGAAAGAAGCCTATCTGATCAACACTGACACCAACACTGATCAACACTGATCAACACTGACACAAACACTTATCTGGATCATTAAGCACTCTCTCAAGCCATCCTCTCTCTCCACTACGCAAATAGTACTGTGATAATGTACCCAAATTTGATCTAGTTTTGTCAGAGTACTGAACGTAAAAACTTCCACATGGTTCACGTCGTGTCTGGTTGAAGATCTTAGAAAAAAAAATACAAAATCAGTTGAACTTGCACTCCATTGGCCTCTTCGAGTAGAACCCATAGGCTTTATATCAAATCACAACATGGCCTACTCTAACGAAGCAAATAATACTTTTCCAGTTATCTGTCCTCAGTGCGGATAATGGTGACGGATCTGCAGCTCTGTCATACACTTAACTTAGCCAAGATTCAGTCCATTAAGCCACACTCTGTCTGCAACCCAATAATAGTAGTGATCATATGATGATGATGTAGATCAGTTGTAGATCAATAGTAGATCAGTTGATGATGCTTCTATCATATTTATAATCTTAAATTGCAATGACAAACATTCAACATACTAAACATCAAGCCAAAAGATGACCTTTCCCGACGAAATTGCGCTGTTCATCTTTTAAAATTTTCTCTACACTACTCTGAATTCTGCTGAAAATAATTCGCGGAAACTTAGTATCCTTGGCAATTAGTGGGAAATTCCACACACGCCGTTTTGGAAGCCTGGATGCACATAGTATCTTTTGTAGTTCAATACCTCCTTAAAATTCAATTAAATAGTTGTTTAAATGGGTGAGTTCTTTGATAGAAACACATTATTTGGGACCCATCTGCAAAACAAAAGTGATCGCCTGCTACAAAGCATGTGGAAAATTTTAGGTCTGCGAAACGCCCAAATTTTCCGGTTGGGAACACTTTTGGTTAAATGATACTGCATCCCTCTTTTTGTTGATGTTTTGGTGCAATTGTTTCATAGATTTGAAGAGTGGTGATTCACACTAATATATTATATTTGTCTCATTCATTATAAGACTTGTAAGGTTTTCGAAGAAATTAGGAACTTTAATTATATTTGGGTATTAAACCCTGCCACGCTATGGGTAGGGTTTATAATAAATATTATAATATAAGTACTTTCCTTTTTGAAAAAAAATCATCTTTAACAGTGGGGGACACAACCCATTCCATGTTTTGGTACTTGTTCCAATTAAGGAATCCTCGAAAAAAGGAGCCCTTGACAAAAGTAAAAACCAAGTATTCCTTTGCTTGTCGTGGAACGTCTTCAAAACATTTTCTAGCTGCCAAAGCAGCAAGGCAGGACCCACATTTCAAGTGCTGCTCAGATATCCCGCAGCAACCAGGCGTGCGGTTGGTTTTCAGTCTCTTTATAGAAAATGTTGGAATGTTGTAATGGATCAAGAGGCTGCTTTACATTTCTCTACCTCTTGTAAAAACAGTTGTATTTCCACTCTTAGAAATTAGAGGTTTCCCTATTAATTATTTTTTTTTATCCAACTGTAAAGAAAAAAAATAGGCTGGTCTACTCATTGAGAAAGTCACAAAGAAGCCATAGTAACTTATTCATCAAAGAATCTGCTCGCGCCTATTGTTAATACACATTTTATTGCAATAGGAAAACATTATTGGCTTTCAAAGAGGTTGCTTTGTTATTTTACATCAGCACCGACCAGATTAACACAAACGAACTGGCCTGACGAAAGCGTTATTTATGCCCCCCAGCTCTATCATTACTCTCGAATCATTTTGGTGTCCTTGGTCCAGCGTCTCCCCCCAAGATATTTCTCTAGATCCGCCCCTGACTAAGACTAGAAATGAGGGAATTGACATTCTTCAGATATTTAAGTAAAGAAATGGTTCTGGTTTTAAACCTAAATTCTGGCGACAATATAAGTGATTGGCCGTCAAATTGTGTCAGTTTCGCTGAAAGATAAGAGAGATAAGATTTATTAATTCAACAAAAACAAAAAAGAAGACTTCCAACATCATATATTCGCGCTGGCAGTGTTGCCAGGAATGCAGGGAGGAAGAAAAAATGCAAAAGGAAAAACAGAAGAGAAAAAAAGGTGCAAATCAAACAACAACAAAAAAAACCATCAAATATCAATACTCGACCCCCCTGCAAGGGTCTTTGGCCGGGAATTCTGGGAGAAGGAAAAAACAAAGACAAACAAACAAAAGAAAAAAGTAGACGAAATCAAAAAAAAGAAGAAAAAAACGAACATACACTGAAAAGGAAAATACTAATGAGCTACCAACCACTGACTACTCACCAAAAACCAATCCAAAGCCAAATGGCTTTCCCAAATTACAAACAACACACAATTCCACTTCAACCAGAGACATCAACCGTGTTAAAGAAAAAAAAGTGTCCAGAGATGAAAAAAATTGCAATTATTTCATTGTACCCAGAGAGTGACAATCCCTAGCGAATTCAGGTAAAGTATTCCGAGCAGAACGACTAGCAGGCATTGGGCTGAATCTAATCTGACTGATGGACAGAAAACTAAAGAATCTCAACACCGGAATCGAATTCCGGGATATGTAAAATACCAATGTTTTTGTCGACTGAGTCGACTGAGTCAACCCTGATTGGCAAGAAAGACATTGTTTTTGTAGGCAAAACTGACACCCCTTCCGAAAAAGGAGCCTAACGAGGAATCAAAAACTTATTTTCCGATTTATTTTAACATTCATAAATCGTTTCCTGTACTAAAGAGACCGTAAGTTTTGTAGGAAGAGGGATGGTGCTAAGGGAAAAGGGATTAAAAATACATTATTCCTGATCAGATTGAAACTTCCAGTCGCTTAGATTTAAAACGTTAAGCCGTGAAACAAGGAGAATCCAATGTTAAAAAAGATGTTCTGCAAATTAGAGCCTGAAAAAGATCAAAAATGTTTTACTGTCTGAAAATTTTGAAAACAACAGAATAGTCTTTCCCAGTTGGTTTTATTTTACTAGTAAACAGAACCAAGAGTACCGAGAGCTGAAGACCAAAAAAACATCGAAGGAAAATCAGGATGCATCATCCCATGACCTCGGAAAATAGGCATCATATTTTTTTGTGTCTTCCATTTGGTCAACGACCTGACTTAGCTTCACTTCAATTGAATATTTAAAGTTTCCCAGTGGTGAAAAATGACAAAAGCTTTAAAGCTGTTGTAACTTGAATTTACAAATGATGTAAAACTGAAATTCTTCCTGAATCGCAGTCCCAGCTCCATAAAACTGACCAATTAGTTAGCTCCACCCACATAGATGACAGTATTAGTAAGGATGGTGGATCCAATGAAGATGTAAAATGATTGGCTTCCCAAAATTACGTTTTTTTTTTAATCCATCCAGGGCCAACCGAAAAACAGGACTTCTTGAAATGGGGCAGTAAGAGGTCGCGAGAAAAGATTTCCATAGAGTAGGTACTTTACAGTTTTGAGCAATCGCTATAGCACTGAATATAGTGTAGGAGAAATATTCCCGACTTTTTCTGCCTCATACCAACTTCAGTAGAAGCCACAAACATCAGCAATATCTGTGTTAACGCTTTCTTGTCTTAAGTTTGTCCTCCTTTTTTAGGTTAAGATTTATTCGTCATGAATTACACGTATAATGATACATTTTACTATTCCTCAAAGACTCATTGGCCTGTAAAGCAAAGGGAAGACAAGCAAGTCACTTAGAGATAAAAAAAATCGCTTACTCACAGAGAGAAGAGGAAAAAAGGAAAAAAAATTATGTGTAGAATGAAAACTATAGAAAACAAAACAAAATAGATTGAATAGACTAAATTAATTAAGTAGCCTAAATTATATAGACTCCAATAAAGTGATAATAAATATATAAAAAAAATAAATATATAAATAGATAAAAATAGCTTCTAAGAAGCCAAAGAATTTTAACATTTTTTTGAACAGACTGAAGCAATGGCAACTTCAAGCTGATTCAGGCTACTTATTCCATGCAATATGACTCGACATTAAAGAATGAAAATCTGACCTTACGCAAAGAGTAAAAGGAATTTGAATATGCTTCTTTGTATTACGAAGAATACAATTATTCTGGTCAGAGAAAAAAAATGGCGAAAAATTGGGGCTGGGGAGGGGGGAATATTATCTTTATCATGTTAATTTAATTTTTGTATTATATGAAAAGTTTCTTATTGCACAAAATGAGCTTTGTTTTAGCCACCAAAATCATAAAACACTTGCAGTATGATGGGTCAGCTTTATGAGGTTAAGCTATAAGAGGTGGGACTGAGTTAATATCCTTGATGTTAATGTCGTAAATAGAACTGATTTAATATAAGGCATTTTTTCTGATATCACTGTCATAATCCACCTCTGTAATGAAGTCACGCCTTAACCAAAGAGGATCCATAACTCTTTCCAGTTCATAGTTCTCGTAGGCCTCCACTGTCTCGGTTTGACAAATTTATAGGGTATGATTAGGTTTAATCGTCCTAAATTTTGAGAACTCGTTGTAAATTTGTGTCTTACTGACATTTGTCTATCAGCGGGTGGTAGAAGTGCAAATTAGTAGCTATTCAGTCAAGTTTTCTATTTTTATACTGCACTCTTACTTTTTTTTAGACCTTTATAATAATTTAAGAAGGGAGAACAGCATAGCTATTCAAGGCTAGTACTTGTTAACTCATAATGATAAGGTAATGATTAAACTGTCTAAATATCATCAAACTACCATTATTCATGATTAAAACAAAAAAATTACCTGAGTAAAGCTCAGGGCCGTATTTAGGATTTACTTACGTTTATGTGTGTTTTCTGGGGGGGGGGGTTACAAGAAGGATATTTTTCGAGGGGAGATTTACAAAAAAAAATCAAAAATGGATCAAAAATTGCTTATATTCATTCTTGTTACGTTTTTACACGTCAGGCAAACATTTCGGGGTGGGATGGGGTCAAAAACCTCCCCCCATGGATAGGGCCTTGGTAATGCTGTCATTTAGCTCTTTCAAAATTTTAAAAATTATCCTCCTAAAAATGTTGAGACTTTTGGAGTAATTTACAATTTAACTTTTTTGTTACTATCAAAGGAAAATTTACATAGCTCCATGCACTTTTATACAGGACTCAAGGTGACATATTTTTACACGTAGGAAAATTCTTATGTTTCTGCATCTGAAACTAAAATAAAAGTTGAATACTTGTAGCCCTACTATAATAGTTGACTATTTCTGACAGCATTTAGAGTGAAAAAAAAACGACAAAAACACAGTGAGTGATTGCAATTGTTATATTTAGTGAGTACATTTATGAACTTGTAATCTAAAAATTTATTGTTTAAAGAAAAAATTTGCAATCAAATGCACCGTGACGAAAGGTGAAATTTTCAATTTTTATCACATTGCTCCAGTGTCAGGGCATTTTTTGTATAATCAATATTCGTGGTATAATTAATCTGTGCTTAGACCTGGTGTTCATTTTTCTATATTCCTGGCACGCTCCTGGGACAATTTGCATTTGCAAGTTCATGGGCAGGTTAAAAAATTTAGTCGAAACACTTCGTTTTTCGTATATTATGTAAATGTCTGGATTTCCTTCTGGTAAGTTTTACTATTATCAATAAACTTAACTTAACAAAGACCAGAAGCGGATCCAGGGGGCGGGGCCGGGGAGGGGGTCTTGGCTCCCCCAATATTTTTCTGGTGCCCTCATTCGCATTCCGTTCATTTTTCTTTTTTTTTTGTAAGTATACTTATCAATTTGATCAGTTATTCATAGATGATTTACCCAATTAACAACAAAAAGCAAAGCTTTCCTATGAATGTAAAGAGCAAAGTTGAAACTTAAAACGAACAAAAACTATTTATCTTCAGCCGGTTCAATATATTTCTGCAAAATTTGCATAAAAATCTTTGATTGCTGCAAAGATTTTTCTACAAACATGGGATTTTCCCCTATTTCACGAAAACCTGTTGAAAAAAAAGAGTGGTATCTTTAAATACGTTTCATAAACGCAGTAGCACAGTTATATATGTATTTGTCTTTTATAATGACATATTAATTGTAACCTTGTAGGTCAAAGTTCAAAATGGACAAAAATAAAAAATCTGGACACGAGCATAGAATGGATAAGAGACGAAGACTGATGGCTGAATGTGCAAGGGGATCGAAGGATATTTTTGGATATTTTGATAAAATATCCGAAAATATTCGGAAATCGAATGGTAAGTTTTGACTAATAATAAAACCCCTCCAACCAAAAAAATCCTTATCTTTAGTTTTGTGATTAATTAGTTAATGGCCCAATAGGGCTTTCGTGTGAATAAATTTATCTATCTATTTATTTTAAGTATATAGCTAATTAGGTTATAATTATATGAATGAAAGGATTAAAAGCAATTTAGGCCAGGATCAGATACATGAGGTCGGAGGGGGTGACCCTCCTCCTAAGGCACTTCTGGCACACTTATTCTGTTCTTTTTTCTTTTTTAGTCTTTTTTAAAATAAATTTTTTAATTTGGTGCCCACCTCGAGTCACATTTGCGCCTTTGGTTCAGCAGCCCCCTTACCCAAGATTTCGCTCTTGATCTGTTAGAGATTCAGACATGAAACTGCTCGTACGATCAGTTTACAAATCATTTAGTCATAAAATTATAAGATAACCCTCGTTTTTATGAAAATGAATCATATAATTAATTTTGCTTGTTAGATCTTCAATCTTCAGAATGTGTTTTTTTTTTCTTTTTTGGCAGATTTGTTTTATTCTCTTTCTTGTGAGCCCGTCGATTTAGGGTATGGTGTCTTGGCTTCAATGATGGGGGTATGACAAGGCAACTTACAACACTAATTTATGTTAAGGAGTAATTTTTTGAACTGCCCTGTTCACTCCCCACTCAAAAAATTCTTAGTTTTAGTTTTGTAACTAATTAAATAGCGAAAGGCTCAATAGGGCTTTCGTGTGATGAATCTGTATCTATTTATTCTAACTATATAGCTAATTTTATTGAAATTAGATGAATGAAAGAGTTAAAAGCAATTTAGGTCAGGAACAGATCCATGGGGTCAGGGGGTGACCCTTCCCCCAAGATATTTCTGGCACCTTTATTCTGTTCTTTTTTCTTCTTTTTTTTATCTTTTTTAAAATATTTTTTTTTTTAATTTGGTGCCTAACTCGAGTCACATTGGCGTCCTTTGTCCAATTTGCCCCCTTGCACAAAATTTTGCTCTTGATCTGCTTGAGATTCAGACATGAAACTACTCTCGCGATCAGTTTGCGAATAAAATTACAAGATAATCCTCGTTTTCAGGAAAAATTATTCATATAATTAAACTTGCTTGCTAGATCTTAATCTTCGGATTGTTTTTTTTTTCTTCTTTTTTTTGGCAGATTTTTTTTTATTATCTTCCTTAAGAGCCCATCAATCTAGGGTACGGTTTGTCCCGTGTCCCGTACCCTGTGTCCCGGTCGTCATTTGTGTCCCGGTGTACCGGCCTGTAATTTCTCTTAGGGTGTCCCGGTCGTCATTTCTATTCCTTGTGTCCCAGTGTCCCGATATCCCGGTCTGTAACGTCATAAAGTCTTCAATGGCTCTGGTGGTGCAGCCAGTTGAGGAAGTTTAACTTTTCCTGAGGCGCAAGACATTCCCATTGTTTCACCATTAAATTTCAAGGCCTTGCAATAAGGACAGTATATGTATATCTCTTTGAGTCGCAAGCCTGTTTTCACGTTGTTCTTGTGATTTCTCAGCACGCTTTCTTTTGGCTTTATCTCTTTGAGCCGCAAGCCTATTTTCACTTTATTCTTGTGATTCATCGGCATGATTTTTTTGGTAATTTCTCTTTGAGCCTCAAGCCTGTTTTCACATTATTCTTGTGATTCCTCGGCACGCTTCCTTTTGGTATTATCTCTTTGAGCCGCGAGCCTGTTTTCACGATGTTCTTGTGATTCCTCGGCACAATTTTGTTTGGTAATTTCTCTTTGAGACACAAGCCTGTTTTCACGTTGTTCCTGTGATTCCTCGGCACGCTTTCTTTTCTTACTTTCTCCTTTAGCCGCAAGCCTTTTAGCATTAACTCTTTGAGCCGCTTTCTCGGCTGTTTCTTCTGCCATTGTAGGATTTATACTATATATATATATATATATATATATATATATATATATATATATATATATATATATATATATATATATATATATATATATATATATATATCCTTTTCTCCTTCTGTCTTTTTCATGTGTTTTATTTTTTTTTATTTTTTTTTTTTTTTTTATGTGTTTGTGCTGTTGCATTGGTGATTTCTCTTTTCATGATATATATATATATATATATATATATATATATATATATATATATATATATATATATATATATATATATATATATATATATATATATATATATATATATACTAGCTGTTGGGGTGGCGCTTCGCGCCACCCCAACACCTAGTTGGTGGGGGCGCTTCGCGCCCCCCCCAACCCCCCCGCGCGCGTAAGTCGTTACGCGCCATAATAGTTACGCGCCATTGTAGTTGTGTCCCTATGTCCCACCTGTGAATATAGATAGATATATATATATATATATATATATATATATATATATATATATATATATATATATATATATATATATATATATATATATATATATATATATATATATATATATATATATATATATATATATATATATATGGTTTTAACTACGTAAAACTTGCGAATATACAACATTCTTTGCTGTCCCATTGTCTTTGCATATAAATAGATTGTCAGGTTTACCGACTCTTGAACATGCAACATATAATGGTCCATGGGAAAACAATCTGTATTCAGATCTATACCTCATGATTCTAATGATTGCCCTTGAGCTTTGTTGATGGTGATTGCTAATCGACCATTCCCTGTCCCGGTGTCCCGGTCGTCATTTACATCCCCCTGTTTCCCCCGGTGTCCCCGTTGTAGTTGTGTCCCTGTGTCCCGGTCGTCATTTATATTCCCTGTGTCCCGGTCGTCATTTATATCCCGGTGTCCCGGTCTGTATATACATTCGTTTTTTAGTTTTGTTTTTCTCCTTTATTTTTTTCCTTTTTTTTTCTTTTTTAGCTTATTTAGATTTTTAGATTTTTTAGTTTTTTTATTAGTTTTTAGTTTTTTTTCTTTTTAGTTTTTTTGTCCCGGTCGTCATTTATATCCCCCTGTTTCCCCCGGTGTCCCCGTTGTAGTTGTGTCCCTGTGTCCCGGTCGTCATTTATATTCCCTGTGTCCCGGTCGTCATTTGTATCCCGGTGTACCGGTCTGTATATACATACGTTTTTTAGTTTTGTTTTTCTCCTTTATTTTTTTCCTTTTTTTTTCTTTTTTAGTTTATTTAGATTTTTAGATTTTTTAGTTTTTTTATTAGTTTTTAGTTTTTTTTCTTTTTAGTTTTTTTGTAGTTTTTACCTTCTTTTTAGTTTTGTTAATTTTTTTTTTTACTTATGTCCTGGTCGTCATTTATACTCCCTGTGTCCCGGTGCTTTGTTGATTGCTAATCGAACATTCCTTTTGTCCTGGTCGCTTTCTCTTTGAGTGTCGTCATTTATTTTTTTCTTTTTTAGTTCTTTTAGTTTTTACCTTTTTTATTTTTTTTTAGTTTTTTAGATGAAAATTTTTTTTAGTTTTTTCCTTTTTTTCTTTTTAGTTTTTTATTGGTTTTTACCTTTATGTTAGCTTATTTTTCAGTTTTTTCCTTTTTTTTTAGTTTTTTTTTATTTTTTATTTTTTTTAGTTTTTTACCTTTTTTTAGCTTTTTTAGTTTTTTTAGTTTTTTTAGTTTTTTAGCTTTTTTACTTTTTTTTATTAGTTTTTAGTTTTTTTGTAGTTTTTGCCTTTTTTTAGTTTTTTTAGTTTTTTAGCTTTTTTATTTTTTTTATTAGTTTTTAGTTTTTTTTGCAGTTTTTGCCTTTTTTTAGTTTTTTCAGTTTTGACGTCACCTGATCCAGTTTTTTCAGGTGACGTCACCTGATCCACGATCCACAGATCCACAGACAACTTATTTTTATATATATAGATAGTTTTTTTTTTACTTATGTCCTGGTCGTCATTTATACTCCCTGTGTCCCGGTGCTTTGTTGATTGCTAATCGAACATTCCTTTTGTCCTGGTCGCTTTCTCTTTGAGTGTCGTCATTTATTTTTTTCTTTTTTAGTTCTTTTAGTTTTTACCTTTTTTAGTTTTTTTTAGTTTTTTAGATGAAAATTTTTGGGACAATTATATGTTGCATGTTCAAGAGTTGGTAAACTTGACAATCTATTTATATGCACAGACAAAGGGACAGCGAAGAATGTTGTATATTCGCAAGTTTCACGTAGTTAAAAACATATATATATCTACCTATATTCACAGGTGGGACACAGGGACACAACTAAAATGGCGCGTCATATATAAAGAAAAATTATGCAGGAAGGGTGATCGTATAAACTTCGAAGGAGACTCATCGAATTGGTAGTCGGAAGTTCTAGTGTCTTTTTCAAGATTCAGAGTGTTCGAAGAATGGATACCGCATCCATATTTACAGAAATTTATGATGAAACGTATAGAAATTTGAGAGGCCCATTTGTTGTCATAGAAACCTTAAAAAAGATTCATTAAATCGGAAAATGTAGGGGCTATGAGCTCATTTAATAACCAAAATTGATTGGAGGGGCAATAAACCCCTTCTCACGCCCACCATTTTCCTAAGCACACCCAATCAAAATTTTAAAATAACTATTTTGTTCAACGTAGTTAAAAGGTTCATAAATTAGTTTTCGAGGATCAACCCCCTGCCCCCCTCGGAGCATTGGCTGTAAGTTATACCCTGGGATAATGTAAGGTTTTATGGAAAAGGTGATCGTATGAACTTCAGAGGGGCTCACTGGACTGGTATCAGAAGTTCTAGTACCCTTTTTAAGATTCAAAGTTATCGTAGGGCGGATATACACCCCCTCCCGACACCTCATATTTTCTCAAAAAAGGTTCGTTCGATTGGAAACTGAAAGAGCCTTTATTATTATTAAAAAGTGATTTTAGGGCAGCAAGCCCCCTCCCACACAATCAGTAATTTCCAAAACACATTTGATCACAATTTTCAGATTGCCATTTTGCTCAACGTAGTTTAAAAATCGGGAATATCCATCTATGAGGATAACATCCCCCTCCTCTCAAAACTCTCAGGCATGGGTTATAAATTATGCCCTGAAGAAACATGAGGTTTTTATGGAGATGATGGCCACATAAACTTTGGAGGGACTCATTTGACTAGAAATCAGATGCTATAGTTCTTTTATAAGAGTCAAAGTGATCGGGGGCAGAGCCTTCCCCAAGATGCAATACTTTTGCATGATCAAAAAGGCAATATTTGCATGCTATCAATACAAATACAACTAACACCACTACTGCTATTACAGTGCTCCATTCCCACCATTAAGGGGAAATTTAACTAAATCAAGAGACTCAATGTGTATCCACATTGTCAAAATAGCATATCTTAAAAATTGATTTGGGTATTAAGTTGAAACTTTCAGAGAATACTGAAAAGAGGAGATCATGTTACCAAAAGGCAATATGTGCACACCACTGCAAATACTACTGTTATTGCTACATTTACTACTATTACTAGTAGTTCTGCTTCTATTGCAACTACTTTCAGGGCTGAGAACATTCAGGTGAAAATTAAAAAAAGCTATAAGCATACAGGTTATCAAACCGACATATCAGCAATGTCGTAGCCATTTCTAGTTATGTTAAGTTGAAACTTCCAGGAATCGATGAGAGGGACTTTCGACTGACCAAAAGGCAATAGGTTAATGCTACTGCTGCTAGTAGTACTACCTATATTCAATCCTATTACTAGTAATATCAATACTACTGCTGTGACTAGTATTTCCAAATTTTCGAGAAATTTTGAGGGGAGAAGATAAACTGAATCAGAACACGCCCTCTGTATGTAGGTTGTCAAATGTGTGTAGCAGCAATATCTTCAAGCTCTGGACAGATACTGTTGAATATCTCCTGTAATTAAGGGCTTTTTATGCAAAAAAGCAGATATTTCGAACTTTTTGCGTCCGTTCTCTTAAATAGTAGGAGCAGTCATGTAAATTATGTTCTCCTGGAAGTATGCAAATTATATACCCCTTGAGTACAGGCAATCTGGTTGCTATGGAAGGTTCATGATCGGATCTGGTTGCTAGGTAAACCGGTTTTCCAAATTTTGTGCTCATGTTCCCTGTTACAGGGATACTAACCAGCTATGCAAATGATGGGCTCATGGACCCTGTAAGGGCCATAATGCTTAAATAGCAAGTTTATATCAAATGAAATTAGGGTAAGGAAATTAGGGTATCTTTTCCTAAGTATTGCAGGTACGCTATTTTACTAATCTGACTACAGGTAGTACCTGGCTGAACGAAGCGGTTTCATAGTAGAATAACATTTAGGTTGCTCGGAGAGAAAGTCTTGAAGCCCCCCCTCTCTGATTCAAAATTTGAAGTCTCTTAGCCCCCCCCCAAAAAAAAGGGAGGTTGATCTTTTAAGGCACTGTCAAGATACTATAAATGTGATTTTTGATAGTCAGGATGTGCATAGTATATTTTTATAAGCTCCTGACCTTACCTCCAAGTCTAAAACCAAGATCCACTTGACATCTCAAGCAGTTTATGAGACTGATGATAGTTCCAACTTGATCCTCCAAGCTGTTGCCGAGATATTATGATTAGGTTAATTTGATAACCCCATAACACGTAATTTCTTTCGATTTACCTCGCTACCTAATCGTGAATAGATTCTAAATCCTATTGCAGTTTGGGCACGGACACATAAGAGCCAGCAAAAGTGTCCAAATGGATCGGAATCACATTACATTTAGCCCTCCCCCAAGAATAAAATTTAAGTCATCTTGCTTTTCCCCTCTTCTCCCTTTCAACACTACATGCAAGTTTTACCTCTCAGGTATGCGTGTCGGCTCCGCAGTATATCCTTGAGAAGCTCTGTGAAATCATGGTCTAGCGAAAGATCCATAGGAGCCCCAATTTGACTGGACAACCAAGAACAAATATTCCCACTCTTTCTATTATTATTATTATTACGAATTGTACATCCTTTCTTACCTATTCTTCTATAAGTGAACAATGAGTAATTTATATAATTTAGAGCCATTGTTCCAGGGGCTGAAAAGGCCATTTTGGACCCGGAGGCATCCTTATTAGAGCTTATAACATATTTGAACTGGCTATCTAAATATTATGATTTAATATTATGAAGGTAACGGGAAAAATCAGATGTGATAGAAACGCTGGTTAGTCTAGCATAACATTTCCGTTCTTAGGAGGAACATTGGAGCTTTTAGTTTTCGATGAAATTACCTCCCTTCCCTGTTTTTATCGGCCAAGTATTCCATACAAAGTAGTTGGTAAAAAAAAGGAAAAATATTTTTTTAAGGCATATGGCTTTTTATTAAGGGTACAGTACTGTTTTGCTTCTTATTGTTTTAAAATATTTTTCAAAAAAATTCATAGCAATCCAAAGACCGATACCAAAATCTAATTAAGCAAGACTTCGGTCATTTTATTAGCTAAACTTAAAATGAACAAGAACTATTTCGAATGACTAAATAAAACCTAAAACGAGCCATATCTAAATGAACATTTCAGCCAAACTCATTAAAATTAAGATAATTACAATATTCTATCTATTAAGGACTCTATTCCTTAAAAGGCTGGTGAAATTTCACCTCTCTAATTTTGAGGGAGCGAAAAAGATTCGTGAAATCTCAAAGAAGTCTAAAAGGGCAATTAAAAATAAATGGGGTAATTTCATTTCTTAGACAGTAATTTGTTATTACATTATCAAAAAACCCTCGTTCTTGGCAAAGTAATAACCTACCATCGACAACGCGAAGGAAGTATGATTCTTGGAAACGAGTTGTTTAATTGAGTTTCGTTGTCTTTCACTCTCCCATTCCTTCCTTATTTGCTTAGGATCTGTCATCAAACTCGTTTCCCTAAGATCGTTAAGGTACCGTTAAATACATTAATAAAGAGCGAATTCTGCTTGCCATGAGAAGCTTATTGGCAATATGCTTTCTGTTGTAAAACTAGATTAGTACAGTAGCGTGATTCATAAACTTAAAATACGAATCCTCCACTTTTTTTTTAATTTGTATATTATCTCTGCTAAAAGTTGGAAGTTTTATGAGCAACTAAAGGGAGCGACTGGCTAATTACACCAGTGAGCAGTTCTGACGAAAGATAGAGCTCATAAAATTTTCACCCACGATAAAATAGTTTGGTGAAATACTGCGCCAAAATAAAAACGAATTCACAGAAATAGAAATTATACTGATCAAGATTACCCCCTATTGAAATAAGCATCTATGCAAGATTACATCCAAGAAACACAGAATAACTAAAGTGACCAGAATAAAAAAAATGCTATGTCTGTGATTACCATATTTATTGAGAGAAATTTTGTTTCACTCACACGGGAGTTACTCAGTATTTGTGTAGAGGGAAGGGGTTCATTTTGGAAAGAGGGTGAATTTGCCACTTTTCAAAACTTCTGTTTGCATCCTAGCTCGAGGATTTTTTTTATATGGTGGGGGGGAGAGATAATTTTCTAAAGGGTACTGTTCATCAAACGCCTTTCTACACCCTTGTCCAATCTGATGTTGTACAAGCTGCAAACATTTACGCTATTTCAGTATCGAGGTAGTGTTTTCCAAGCATTGAAGTCTTAATATAAGTAACACCGTAAAATCCACAATATTTATGGTTCATGGGCTGTAAGAGAAACACCGAAAAGAAAAATTAGGGGCATTGTTTGTGCTTTATAGGCTTCAAAGGTAACAAACCAACACGATGAAGGTCTGAGTCCTAGGGAGACAAAATGAAATATAGTTTTGTATGTTACTTACACGATTGTAGCAACAGTAAAAAGAGCTTTTTTGTTGAAGGAAATTCATTATTCCACTGCAGCAATTAATACTACTACAAGACAAAGTCACTGTGGCACAAAGTACAGCTGCGCACATTTCTTCTCCATCCAACTCTCTTCAAAGCTTCACTCTTTACCCCCTCCCGTACCTCATAAAGTTCCAATTCTACTTACATCAATTCATATGACTTCTTCTCACCTTTTTCAAGTATGGCTTGTTTTTCATTTGGCCATAGATGGATAGCCCAATGCTTGATCACTGTCATCACCACAGCATCCAATATTCTAATCTTAGCTCGTAGACTTATCTTCCTATTATTTCAACCTTTTTCACCTATGAAAAAAAAGTCTGGGTCGTGGCTTTTCTACTTTTTACATCTTCACTGCATCCAACATCTTCACTAATAGGAATACCCTGGTAAGTGAAGCTATCCACTTGATTAATTTTCTCGTTACCTAATATCACGTCTTCGTTTTCATTTCTTCTTCGTCTAAGTGATTTTGTCTTCTAACACTCATTTCAAACGTGTTTTTGTACCCTGAAATGTCAAAACCTCCAAAATGTCATTTGGGCTGCTAACAATTTTATGTAGGATACTCAAATCATCTGAATCACAGTCTAGGAGAGTTTCACCTTCCCATTAGATTTTATGTTGTTCTACAACCTTTGGCGTCTTCCTTAGGTCAAAAAGCATCAAAATGATTGATGCGAGATGGGGATAGAACGCAACCCTGATTATCTCTTGACTCAATAAAGAACCAGCTACTTAACTTATTTCCTGCCTTAACCTTATCAATATTGTTCTCATATTTACCACTAATGGGTTTAAAGTATTTATCTGATATACCAAACACGGACACGACCTTTACTAAACAAGGACGTAATTTGCTATAGGGCAAGGAGACGACTGCCCCTTTCAGACCTCGGTTTTCCCCCTCCTTCCTTTAGACCCCAGTTTGCCCCCCAGTTGAAATCTAGTTTTTTCCAAAATCTTGTAAACCCTCCCCCAGGATTTTGACGGAATTACGCCACTGTTACCAAAGCTCTTTTATCAGGTAATTCAAACATCTTTTGGTAATCCATAAAAGTCTGATTTTTCAAGCACTTTTCAGTTATTAGTCTAAGAGTAAAATTCGGTAAACACACCATCTCAAATTCGGTCAAAAAACCCTCTCATCTTTCCAAAACCAGGCAGTTCTTCCCCTAAAACCGTGTATACAGTAGTTCTAAGTCTAAAAAGTATCATCATGCTAAATTATTTGCTTCCTACAGGAACCAAGCTAGTGCCTTTATAATTACCACTGTCACTCTTATCACCTTTTTCAAAAAGGGATTTAATCGAAGTTTATTTTAAGATAGGTAGGTACTTCTCCTTATCAGCAACCTCTAAATCTAACTTTGCAATCCCCATATATCGAGAACTCGTTTACCCCAATATGAGCCCCTACGACCTTGTTATAAGATCCTACGGTCAAGATTTTACAGTTAGTTACAATAGATTAAAATTATTATTTTTGAGAAACGGAAATTAAGATTAGTGGTTTAAAATTTTTACATTGCCTGTTTTTATTTTAATATTTATATTAGTATTAAAAAGTTTAATTATAGCCATAATTTCTATTTATAGTCATTAATTCTAACTTTTAGTAAATGTGCCAAAATAAGTTTATTTTAAGAACTTTCAGAACAAATTAACGAGCAAAATATATTGAGTAACAAAGAACTAAAAAAAAAAAATGCTCTTCGTTATTTAAAAAAAATTATTCACAGTTGGAATTAAAATCCACTCGGGCTGTAGTTTCCTGCAGATAAACGAAGTAATGACTTCGTTTGTTGCCATAATTGATGATATAAATCACCTCATGTGCTTTTTTGGTCAAATTATGTTTATTTTTACCTCTCATGCATAATTTCTCATATTTAGTTTATTTTTAGCTCAGCTTGCATGACAAATGTAGCACAAACGTGAGCTTGGCATTTCATAAACGTGATGTATTAAAGTTTTTTGGCTTTTTTTCTTGTTCGCTTAGCAGTGCAATTTGCTTGCTTGCATAATTTGATTCATAAATTAGATTTTTTTGTGTTATGTTTAACTGTATTAGTTTTTGTTGGTTAATATAATCGTCAGTTAGTCAGTATACTTTAATTCTTTTACTGCATTGAATAAGAATTATTCCAGGTAGCTGCATATCCCAGTCCCATCATCATTTTTGGAGCACAATTAATGCTCTACCATTTCTACCATTAAATATTATGAAAATTATTATTAAAATATTTAGGAATGGTGAGGTCAAAGGTAGGTTCAATTTTTTTTCAATGTATGGAGATGGCGAGGATGATTAAGTTAATTTTCAGGGATTTGTGATGAGTTAAAACGATTGAAAGGGAGCGATTGTTCTGGGATGGTTTGAGAGGGAGGAATGGTGGACATTATATTTAATGGTAGAAAATCCCTTTCACTCCCTCGCTAAGAGAAAGTGAAAGTCACTTGCGAGAAGTGACTCAATGGATCATTCGCATTTAGTTTAATTGTATTAATTTTTTGGGTTAATGTAATCGTTAATCAGAATACTTTTAATTCATTTACTGCATTGACTGAGAATTATTCCAGTTGCACATCTCGGTCCCATTATCATTTTTGGAAGTCAATTAACACTCAGACCATTTCACTTTTTCATTAAGAGGGAACGGAAGTCACTTATATATATATATATATATATATATATATATATATATATATATATATATATATATATATATATATATATATATATATATATATATATATATATATATATATATATAATTTCTGGAGATGAGATACACCCAGGGGAATTTTTACACTCTAGGATTTGGCCAGAAATCTTATACGATATTTTTTTTTGTCAAAATTCGTCTTTGCCGGCTAAATTTAACATGTATAGATATTTCGGGAAAATTGTCTGCCGGGACATATTTGTCTTAAGGGTTTTTCCATGAATTGGGGAGTGATCTTATGTGGGAGAAACTTCCCATTGGAAAGAGCGTATTTCTGGGGAAAAATCCAAGGGGAGGGGCAGGCTTTGGGATTGTTTGTGAAGAAAACAAGTATTAATTTTTCAAATAAAAATATGGTAAGTAGAATTTTTTAAGCGGAATGGTTCAAAGGCAATTTTCCGTGGGGAAATTGTTGGGAGATTTTAAGCAGGAATGATTATCCACGGAGGAATTTTTGGGTTGGAATTTCCATGAAGGACAAAAACAAGTTTTTTTTCAACTGAAAGTAAGGAGCAACTGTAAAATTTTAAATTGAGCAAAACTTATTCCATATACGAGGGGGGCTGTCCCTTTCTTAATACCTCACTTTACGCTCTAGTTTGAATCTTTGTCCCAATTCATTAAGAACGACGCCTAAAACACGAGGGCCACTTAATTTGAATAAGAATCTTTTTTGAAGTTTAAAAGACTTTACCGTGAAGAGTGATATATTGAGGAGGGGGCAGCCCCTCCAAAAAATAATTTTGTTTGTTTCTAGATTTACTATTGCTCCTAACTTTCAACTGAAAACTCTTGTATTTTATATAACACCTATTTATGAATCCATAGCAAGGAGTAAAGTATAGGAAAAGCAATAAAAATGTCGCTTCTTACTAGGTGTTGACTAGATCGACTGACATTATTGAAATGTTTCCCCATTGCTTAAAAAAATAGAATTAAAGATTATAATAACACAAATTAGGGGGAAGTGCTTTCAATTCTTAGCTGCTCCTGCTAAAAATTAAATTTCCAAAAGCAATTTCGCTTTCTGAGTAAATTATTCAAATGCTTTTCCTTTGGGTTAAACTAAACAGCCAATGTGATTAACGCTAGTACGAAAACTATATCAGGGAAATTTCTTTTGAATTTTAACTTTTCTTATAAAACTTATAAAAGTCTTATAAAAGTCTCTGAAAGAAACTTCCATGTCATTAAGGTTGCCGGATAGCTGAAGGAGATTCCAATACGGGACAATCAGAGAAAACTCAAATTCTTTTTTTTTTTTTTTTTAATATGAAAACTGATCATACTTTGAATTGATTGACCACTATGCAAGTGATGTATTTCTCTGAGCACTAATATGTGTGATACACATCCACATGCCCGAAACTATTTAGGTAACGTATGGTATACCTTAGCCCCGTGCAGAGCCGTTCATACGGAGGGGGGGGGGCAACAGAGGCAGTTTCCTCAAGCACCGTAGCCTGGGGGCGTCGCAGCTTAGGAATTACCCATTTTGATTCAATTTTTCACTTTGATTCGTTTTTTTTGCTTATATATGAGTCAGGAGGGATGCTGTGATTAAATTTCCCCAGTGCACCACCAACCCTGGGAATGGACCTGGTCACGTGTGGCACGTGTCACCTGGTAAATACAGTTTTTCAAAGTGAGCAAACCTGTTGGTATTGATAGATTTTTAATGAAAATACAAATTTTTGGAATCAGATTGTCGCTTCAAATTCAACGCTCTGCAATCTGATTAGCCAGGGAAGTTGCACCGTGGAAAAACACTTCATTTTTTTTTTTACCAACAGTCTCGTATAATAGCACAAGATACTTATTTAAATTGTAAGAATTTCAGTATTGTGTCGATATTTCGTCACTTCATTTTTAAGAAGATTATTTATTTATTTAACAGAGACTCGAAATGCTTATGATAGTTAAAGTCTTTCTCCATAGCAAAATAAATTAAACAATTGTCTCAATGTAAAATCATATGAAAATTAACAGTTGTTACCCAGGACCGCACACTAACTTTGCCATTAGACCTGGTATTTAGTTGGGTGTATACTCAAAACGATGAAATTGATCAGACATATTTCCGAAGTCATTGAATTAAGGGTAATGTATACCTTAAAGGATCTCCGTATTTTTTTTTATTAAAAAGTTTTTAAGTTTGTGTGGCCAAACTATTTAGAATTGATCGGGCAGACTTGCCAAAGCTCGTGGAGCTTGGATGAAAGATCTGATTAAACAATAGAAAACTAAAAGCTAACTACGACTTTCCCAGAAAACTTAGAAGAACCCAGTAGCTTCTGTAACGTTTTGTGCTAGAGATAAGTGTATTCGGTTTTAATGAAATATTCATTATTCAATTGTTTGATTTTAAATGGAGCAGAATTTTCTGCTCAAACCTCAAGAAAGTGCAGTCTCTAAAATTTTTTTAGCCTACATGCTAGGGAAACACTAAAAATTAGCTAAAAAAAAACGTCATTTCAGCATTTTTACCGCTTTGGGAGCTGCCTATGGTGCTACCTGGTTCAATTGAATATTTTGCCGACACAAGGGACATAAAAAGTCATTGTCTTTTCAATGAAATATCAGTTTCAAATCACGGATTCTCAATGGCTCTCAATGGTGGCTAGTTCCCATGCAGAATTTGCCAATGGGACCTTTGTCTTTGAGACGGTCAGCCAACGCTAACCTATCACAGAAGTGACTTGGCCCAATAGAAGCTGAACTTCTAGAGGACAAAGTTTTGATTACAAATACATAAGAAAATGGCTTTTTATACTGATTCTAAATATACAAAATTGGTTAAGTTTAATTTTACCCATAATAAAATATGAGCCTTAGACCATTTGTATGATTTTCAGAAACTTACCTACTTACTTACATAAGTTCCATCCATCCTCATGGGATATTTTTGTGCCACTGTTTCCGAAATTTCATAAACCACTGCTCAATATGCTGTTCTGTCAGGTGAAGTTCTAGATAGATAGGTGATACGCTGATGAACAAAGTTGTCAATCCACCTCTTACATAGAGTGAATCTTAGAACTCAATTCCTAAAAAAAAAATTCTGATTGCACTAATGAAAAACTAAGATCCACTGCTTCTACTATCTCTAAGCCTTCCCAAAAATTAACGTCAAAGAAAATTGACGGTTTATATTTTTTGCAAATGTTCAAGCGAATACAAAAATCAATTTTGGGAGAGACCTCAGAGAGTCCGGTTTTCTTTTGGGGAGTTTTGGGAAAGCCTGGAAAATTTTAAGATAGAGGAAAAACTGCTTAGAAGTTTATTACTATACCATATTGAAGCTGCAGTGATGACAACAACTTCAATATTTAATCCTGTGAATCCTTTTTCCTAAACCACTTTGAAGCTGTCGTGAGAGCAAGAGTTGCAATACTTAGTTTATTTCCACCTAAAACGAAAACTCTCAATTTGTTTGAAATTCTCCCAGTTTGAATTGAATGTAAGTGGAAAAACTGTAATCATGAGGTCATCAGAGTTTGCATGAACATATGATCAAATCAAGCAGCAAACATTGATCTCAGCAAAGTATTAACGACGAAGCAGACAACGACATTCAATAACAATATGCTCGATAATGGTAACTTCTCCCTCCTTGTTCCCGACTAATGGTTTTCTGGTGTATTATCCAAATAAAGAAATACCAGTTGTTATGTTAAGGCAGCAGTTCACTGGTTTTATGCTTGTTAGATCGAGCTGAACTCACTCCAGCTGAGAAACAACAATAACGAGGTCGGAAAAGCAGCCAGATATACGTGACCCTTCAATTCACAAATAATTATGAGAGCGTCATGCTACCTTTATACTGCATTTACCTATTCTAAAAGTAATTATGTTGACTATTATGTTTGAAACAGGGATGGCCAGATGCTTGATTATGATCTATGTTAGCATAATTACAAATATTCATTGGCAAACACTGAAAACAAATGACCATGACTCTAATTTCAACTCCGTAGGATGTATTAGTCAGTAAGTGAAAATTTAATTGTTTTGAAAATAGAAGTTTTAGAACATGCACTCCATTTTGGAACCTTCTTTGGTCTAAAAAATACCCCCCCCCCTCTGTCGAAATTAACTGTCAATCAATCATCTAAGAGGAGCACTGGCCTTACTTATCTCCTCAGAGGGCTAATTAAGTGACGTCACTTATCTTGGGTTACAAGCGGGGTTACAGTGCTTCTTAGTACCAATGCTTAATTTTGTCGTTTTGCTTTTTTTTCAAGTTTTCACAAAGTACAATTTTTTTTTAAATATTTTGTAAGTATTGCTACAAAACGACAAAAATGCTCCAAACTATTCATTAAAATTCAAACTACTCAAGTAAAAACAGTATTGTCTAGAGTTACCTTATAATCGGGTAAGGCATGAACGTAGGCATGCATACAGAGAGGGGGCCTTCGGGCCCATACTCCCTGAAATACTGAAATCTCATTTCTGATTTCTAATATCTTCTTTGGCATTGTTATTTTCGGTCAATTTTTCCACGTTATTTCCTCCTCTGAAATGGAGAGCCCGATTCGACCGAAATAAAGTCCTGCAAAAGTGCTTGTAATATTATTGTGTTTACGATACTCTTGCCACAGAGAACTATTAGCAATCTTGAAAACAAGATGATTAATTATTCGCGGTTACAGTTAGTCACTCGAGTGTCATTACTTAAGAGACATCCAGTATATTAGTAATAAATTTGGGCCTTACTTAATTTGGAAGACGAGCCATGATAAAACTGTTACTCAATACCCCTTTTTTCAGATGTAAATAACATCTGTGGAATTGCCCCGAATAACAGCTCTCTAGGGATTCAATGTGAATACTACCATAGCATACAACGGTCCTTGTGTTCCATTAGGTAAAGAAAACTATCTTTTTTTCAAATGGCAGAAGAAAACGATTAAAAAAAAATCGTATATGAGGAGGGCTACCCTTGCTTAACCTCTCTTTCTTGACATTATATTTTAACTTCACTCTTTACTTCCATGAGAAGCAATTGTTTTTTAGAATTAATTATTGCTCGGTTTTTTAAATATACACAATAAAATTTATCAAAGGGTTTTTATTAAACATGGGCTATAAAATTAAAGAAACCAACATGATTTTTTATGGGCATTAAATATAGGTTTTACTTCTGACATTCCATAAAGATTCGCAGAAGAAATGTCAAACATTGTCACTTAAAGAAGAATCCGAAGGGTAGGTCGTTACCATAATCTTAAAGAACTTGTGCATATAAAAAATTCAGCTATCAGAAGCAACGCTATAGCCTTGCCTACAGTAGAGGTCTTGAGGGTGGAATATTTATTATTATTGTTTTCTTTTTTCCAGAGGTACGTCACGTGGAAAAGGTGGGTGTATGATCTGTGGAAGAGGTTCATTTTACTGGAAAACGGAAGCTCTAGTGCTCTTATAAGGATCAAAAGGGATCAGAGGGCAACTAGACCCTCCTCCACGTCCTATTTTTCTCAAATGTACCCGATAAAAATTTGAGATAGCCATTTTGTTCAAAACGGTCAAAAGGTCAAATAACCATTCCTTCAGGGTTCACAAAAACCCTCCAGAGCCCCTAGAGAAAGGACTGTAAGCTATAAAAGTTACCCATTGTTAACATAAAAGGTTTTTATAGAAGGGGTGGTCATATAAACTTTGGAGGAAGCTCATTCAGTTTGAAATCGTAAGTTATAATCCCGTTTTTAAGATTCAAAAGCGATTTTTGGGCAATCATCCCCCATGTCCTTTTCCCCTAAATGCTTCCATTCAAAATTTTGGGTTAGGCATTTTGCTCAAAAAAGTCCAAAATAAAAATATTAGGGTTCTCGGTTTGGTAACCCCCTCCCCAGCCCTCGGGATAAGGACTATAAGTTATGTTCTCATGAATGGGTTAGTCGTATTAACTTTGGAGGCGGCTCATTCGATAGGATATGAAATGTTTTAGTACTCTTTTAAGAGTCGAAAGTAATCGGAAGGTAGCCACCCCCCCCTCCGCACGACCTTTATTTTTCAAATGCACCCAGTTAAAATTCTTAACATACCATTTTTGATCAAAATAGCCCAGAAGTCAAATAACTTAGCTAAGGGGTTAACAAATCCCCCAAAGATCCACGGGTTAAGGTAAAAAAAAGGTAAAGGATACGGCATTAGACTTTACAGTCCGTACCGGCGGTGCTGATCTCCGTTTCTTGGCCCATCAGCCATGAAATGCAATGGGGGGTTGGGGGCCAGCCATCCTCTGCTTTCGCACACCCTTCCTGTTTACCTTCCCCAGATTTCTCCAGGTACCCATTTAGAGCTGGGTCGACTCCGGCTAAGCTTACAGAGTCACGCCACTGACCCCCGTCCCAAACTGAAGAATTGGGTACACTGGGATTCGAACCCGCGTCCTCTCAGACAAAGGCAAGGGCTGTAACTTGTGAAAGTTACCATTGTTAATATATAAGGTTTTTGCGGAAGGATTGCTTGTACAAAATTCGCAAGGAGCTCATTCAATTGGAAGTAAAAAGCTCTAGTTTCTTTTGTAAGAGTCCAAAGGGATCAAAGGGCAACAATCCTCCATGCCATTTTTCACCAAAAGGATCCGGCCTGTATTTAAAGTGATTTTTAACACATAAGTTTCTTATGAAAGAGTGGTCGTATAAATTTTGATTGGAAATCAAAAGTCTTTGTGCCCTTTTTAAGCGTTACAAGTAATCAAAGGCTACCCCCACGCGCATGAGCACAGCTAAGGCTAGAAATTCCTCCAAAATCCAAGGCACCGGCGCGCAGCTCTAAGCCAGTTGTGTCAGCATTTGCCAGCACACTGGATGATTTTGTCAGTACATTCCTTATATTGCCCCTTCCCCTACCAAACTCAAAACCCTAGCTGCGCCTCCTGTCCATACCCATTTTCCCCAAATGCATGAGATCAAAATTTCGAGATAGCCAGTTAGATCAAAGTAGTTCAAAGGTCAAATAACTATGCCTCCGGGCAGGGGTATATCCAGATTTTTTTTTGTCTGGGGGGGTATTTTTTTTACAAAAAAAAACTTTATAGAACGCTTTTTTTGCATGCATTTTTGTAACGTTTTTACAAGTCTGACAAACATTTTAGGGGGGAATAAAACACTCTCGGGAGCGGATCCAGGGGGGCGGGGGGACTTGGGATCCCCCCTCCCAAGATTTTTCTGGCGCCCTCATTCGAATTCCGTTCATTTTTCTTTTTTTAATTACAAAAAGCAAAGCTTTTTTGTACATTTAACAACAAAAAGCAAAGCTTTCCTACGAATGTAAAGAGCAAAGTTGAAACTTAAAACCAACAAAAATTATTTATCTTCAGCCGGTTCAAAATATATCTGCCAAATTTGCATAAATATCTTTGATTGCTGCAAAGATTTTTCTACGAACATGGAATTTTCCCCTATTTTACGAAAACCTGTTGAAAATATAAGAAGTATTTTTTAAGACGTTTCATAAAACGTAGAAGCACAGTTATATAGTTCTTTGTCTGTTCACAATGACATATTGAATTGTAGCCTTGTAGCTAAAAGTTCAAAATGGATAAGAGACGGAGACTGATGGCTGAATGTGCAAGGAGATCGAAGGATATTTCCGGATATTTTGGTAAATTATCCGAAAATACCCGGATATCGAATGGTAATTTTTGACTAATATATAATAATAATATATAATAATAATATATAATAATAATAATATAATAATAAATCCCCTCAACCCTCAAAAATCCTTAATTTTAGTTTTGTGACAAATTAAATAGCGAATGGCCCAATAGGGCTTTCGTGTGAATAAATTCATCTATCTATTTATTTTAACTATATAGCTAATTTGGTTGAAATTAGAAGAATGAAAGAATTAAAATCAATTTAGGCCAGGAACAGATACATGAGGTCGGAGGGAGCGACCCTCCTCCTAAGACACTTCTGGCACTCTTATTCCGTTCTTTTTTCTTTTTTTAAATCTTTTTTAAAATTAACTTTTTAATTTGGTGCCCATCTCGAGTCACATTGGCGCCCTTGGTTCAGCAGCCCCCTTATCCAAGATTTCGCTCTTGACCTGTTAGAGATTCAGAAATGAAACTGCTCGCACGATCAGTTTACGAATCATTTCGTCCTAAAATTATAAGATAAACCTCGTTTTCATGACAAATGAATCATATAATTAATTTTGCTTACTATATCTTCATCTTCAGAATGTGTTTTTTTTTCTTTTTTTGGCAGATTTGTTTTATTCTCTTTCTTGTGAGCCCGTCGATTTAGGGTATGGTGTTTTGGCTTCAATGATGGGGATATGACAAGGCAACTTACAACTGGGATCTGGGGGTGACCCTTCCCACAAGATATTTCTGGTGCCCTAATTCTGTTCTTTTTACTTTTCTTTTTTATCTTTTTAAAATAAACTTTTTAATTTGGTGCCCAACTTGAGCGACATTGGTGCCCTTGGTCTAGCCCCCCCCAAAGGTTTTTCTCTGGACCCGCCCCTGAACACTCTAAACCCCCAGGATACGGCTTTGCCTCCAAGGTTGACACACCTACCCCCAGGAAGGGATACCCCATGCAAGGGATTTAAATTAGCGAATTTGCCCATTGTTAACATACACGGATTTCTATTGGTAACGAGGGAATATTTGGTCCTGGGTCTCCATATAGGGTTAGGTTATTATTGTGAATCTTTAGGAAACGGTGAGAGGGATGCCGAACACAATCAAAGATTATGTGCTTTCGGGTTGTAAAAAAGGAAAATATCAGCAATATATAAAGTACGACTGAGGGTTGAAAATTTTAAAGTATGTTAAGGAAAAGCTGAAGAGAGATTTTAGAGTGACCAGTCTCCATCGTCTTTTTGCTCTTTTTAGGTACCCTCCCTTCATAATACTAATCATAATTTTGGAGTTACTTTGTTCAAACCAGTCAAAAGGTCTAATGGCTATGCTTCTAGGCATGCCACGCCCCCGTAGTCCCGGGTCAAAGGTTGTAAATTATACATTTTGCACCGCAAGAGGAACAATCCCACAAACCATTTGAACCTTATTTATATAACCTGAGAGGACCATAATTTACATTTTATAGACGATACACCTCATTAGCATATTACATATGGAACATATAGCTTATGTTCAAACAAGGGACGTCCCAATATAAATTTTATTCATTTTTTTTAAATACTTTTAATTTTCAAAAATTGGTCTTTGGTCAACCCAGGGTGCCAGGCAAGGTAACCGTATTCGTAAGAAGGGAGTAGGACTAGGTATTGAAAAAGGGGCTGTGATAGTAGGCTATTTAGAATTGTTCTACTTTTCAAATTGAGTCACAAATACTTTAGTTTCCGAGGGGGGGGGGGATATACTCGTCAACGACCTAATGCTTAGTATCAGAAGTTTTCTCTGCTCAAAGAAGCAAGAAGTTTCGTACATAAGATATTAATGGGAATATTCGTCTTCAAGTTCAAGTTCTTTTATTCAATAAATGTAAAAAACTCTACAATCCAAAAAAATCAGGAAGGCCCTAGAGAGCCCACTTCCGTTATATCCGTTGAATACATTCCGGAGTGACGCACAACGCCTTCTCCGATATTTTGGATCCATTTTTCCAGTTACTGTGTGCCATCGTGCGTCCCGCACTGTAAAGGGAGAAAAACAGTAATATGTGATAGTAGTGTTAAGCTAGGATAGTCCCATATGAGCTGAAATAGTGTCTGTATATGAGTGTAAAATTGAGTTAAAATTTTGCTAATTGATTCTTATTGTTATTATACAAGAATATATACACATACTTCAACAGGTTTTTAGTGTTAAAGTCTTATTTTTCAGAAGTTGTTGAGCAAAAGTAGACGCCCAAAATAGCTGTCATTTTGAGCGTTCATTCGTGAAGAACCTGCAACCAATTAATCTTGAGCTAAGATGTCTATAAATGTTTAGTCACATATTAATCATCAAGTAATTAAAAATAGTTATATCGTAAAAGTGTCTATCAAACGAAAAATATTAATGAAATATCTGCTTTTTTAACAACATTGGCTGCACATACAAATTACAGCTGTGTGATTGTCAAACTGACATGAGTAATTATCTATAAACGCATACTGCATAAATATAATACAATTTATAGCTCTATCTCTCTCTCTCTCTCTCTATATATATATATATATATATATATATATATATATATATATATATATATATATATATATATATATATATATATATATATAATAAACTTGCATGAAGAAACGTGTTTTTATAAAACAAAAAGTTCCAAGATTTTGATGCGTATACTTCAAATTCAATTGAAGTATAAACTGATTTTTTTTTTTTTTTTTTTTTTTTTTTTTTTTTTTTTTATGAGAATGCGGAAATCCTACCGGAGGTCTTCAGGATGCCAAGGAACAATGACGACTTGTCTGGGTGAATAAATACCTGGGGGAGAAATTTATTAGCGTACGACAAAGATAATGGATTAGCAATTTGTAATGAAAGATTTAGCAAGGACAGAAGTAGAGGTGGGTACACTTGCTTCTTGGGGCCTAATCTTAGTGTCATTGATTATGCACTGGTGGACATGGAGTTTGGTTCTTACCTTTTGGATTTTGAGGTTCTCTGCGTACTGGGCTCGGATTATTTTCCGATTAAACTTTCTCTCGAAATTAGTAGGATATCTCATTTGACTTCTCTTCCCAATGTTAGCTGCACTACTCAAGCCCTAGGGGCAAAAATGATGCAGAATTGGTCTGAGAAAGAAACTAAATGCTTAAGGCTCGGTTTTGTTAAGAAGAGATTTTGGACAAACTGAAAGGTTTAAGTGACAGTTCTTTGGCACTGTCAATATAGTTACAGTCCTACTGACGCAGTTTCTCCGCGAGGAAGTAGGCTGAGTCCTGAAAATGGATCCTTTTGATGAAATAAAAAAAAACAAGTTTTTTTAACTGAAAGTAAGGAGCGACATTAAAACTTAAAACGAACAGAAATTACTTCGTATATGAAAGGGGCTGCTTCCTCATCAACGTCCCGGTCTTTACGCTAAAGTTTGGCTCTTTCTCTCAACTCTACTTTTTAAAACAGTAAAAAACTTTAGCGTAAAGAGCGAAACGTTTATGAGGAAGCAGCCCCTTTCATATACGAAGTAATTTCTGTTCGTTTTAAGTTTTAATGTCGCTCCTTACTTTCAGTTAAAAAAACTTGTTTTTTTTATTTAATTTCTGAACGTTTTTGAATCAATGCATGTTTTGATTTTGGCTCTCCACAGAGGAATAATTAAAACCAAATTTGAATTTTTTTTTGGCTAAATGACTTTCTCATAGTTTTGATAGAATGATTTTGAGAAAAAAAGGAGTGGGGGAGGAAGCCTAGTTGCCCTCCGATTTTTCGACTTAAAAAGGAAACTAGAACTTTTAATTTTTTGCGAATATTTTTATTAGTAAAAGATATACGCAACTTATAAATTAGCTTACGTAACGAACTTTTGTATTCTCATGTTTTTATTACTCAGTACCTAGCTCTTTACACTAAAGCTTAAATTTTGTCCCAATTCATTAAGAATGACCCCTGAATCAAAAAAGCCGTAGAATAAATAGTTGAAATTACTAAAAATACTTTAGCGTAAAGAGCGAAGTATTAGGAAGAGGTGAGCCCCTCATATGCGTAATAATTTCTGTTCGTTTTAAGTTTTAATGCTGCTCCTTACTTCCAGTTGAAAAAACTTTTTCACATTTATTTCTTCATTGTGTTTTTTTTTAAATAATGCTAGAAAGTCCTGCGCTCCCTTCATGGAAATTTTCTTCCCCATTACAAATTCCTCGATGGAAAGTTCCCCAAATATATCCCTCAACATACCCCCTCTTCTCAACCCCTCCCCCAACCAAAATATCCCCCTGAAAACGTCTGTACACTTCCCAATAACCATTACTATATGTAAGCACTGGTCAAAGTTTGTAACTTGTAGTCCCTCCCACGGAGACTGTGGGGGAGTAAGTGGTCCCCAAAGACATAGTTATAAGATTTTTCGACTACGCTGAGTAAAATGACTATCTCAGAATTTTGATCCGTTTACTTTGGGAAAATAATTAGCGTGAGAGGGGGCCTAGGTGCCCTCCAATTTTTTTGGTCACTTAAAAAGGGCACTAGAACTTTTCATTTCCGTTAGAATGAGCCCTCTCACAACATTCTAGAACAACTGGATCGATACGATCACCCCTGGGAAAAAAAAAAAAAAAAAAAAACAAATAAACACGCATCCGTGATCTCCCTTCTGGCAAAAAATTCAAAATTCCACATTTTTGTAGATAGGAGCTTGAAACTTCTACAATAGGGTTCTCTGATACGCTGAATCTGATGGTGTGATTTTCGTTAAGATTCTATGACTTTTAGGGGATTTTTCCCCCTATTTTCTAAAATAAGGCAAATTTTCTCAGGCTCGTAACTGTTGATGGGTTAGACTAAACTTGATGAAACTTATAAATTTAAAATCAGCATTAAAATGCGATTCTTTTGATGTAACTATTGATATCAAAATTCCATTTTTTAGAGTTTTGGTTACTATTGAGCCGGGTCGCTCCTTACTACAGTTCGTTACCACAAACTGTTTGATGAATTTAAACTCAGCAAGGGTTATATTTAGTTTATTCAAGAAAGTTAAAAATACTGATGGGTCAGAGAAATGACAAGAAGCCCTACTAGCATTTAGATTAACTAGAAAGTAACACAAGGCTTTAGGAAAGAAGAAGAAACTTAACAGTCACTGTAGAGAACCTTCTCTAGGCAATTAATAAGAAACCTATGGCCAATTCTCTTTAGTTTGTTCAATGCAGTCCTAGTTTCGTGCAGATAGCCAGCAGCGCAGAATATATTGGTTTTAAAGCTGTTATTTAAAAAAGGTGACCGCATGATGCATAGTAATTATTGCCACATTAGCCTAGTGCCAACCATTGGTAGGATAAATATTTGGAAATGGTTTTGGGCTGGTTGATTGGGGTGCTGGCTATATAGGGGAAATATTATAGGTGAGACTAGGTGAGACACAAGGGGTATGTTGTAATGAATAATCAACAACTGACCGGGATTTCATGCTTCAAGCTCTCCTGGGGAAATTTTGCAAGGGAAAGGGTAAGCTCTATGTCACTGTTCTTGACAATGAGAAAGCATTTCATATCATTGATAGATCTATTTTGTCTTGTTATCTAGTTAAGTTAGGGCTACCTAGGCCATTTATGAAATTGTTAATTAGCATGTATGAGATTACTCTATCTATAGCTATCATCGCTAAACAATGGGTTTCTAGGTCATTCAGAACGAGTCCGTCAAGGAGGCATACTGTCATAAAAGCTCTTCACTTTATAAATTAATGATTTGGCAGAGCATCTTAAACAGAGAAGGGCCCGGGCCGTGTCACTTACGAATACTCTATTTTTTTGTTTACTCTTCGTTGGTTATATGGCTTTGGTGGCAAGTCAGCCGAGGAGCTTCAAACTCTCCTGAATTTAGCTGATGCTTACTTAGAAACAAAGAAATTGAAGTAAAAACACCGAGATTTTCATCTTTCATAGAGGTAAACCCAACAGACAACATAATTTGCCATTTACTTGTAAAGGTGAGTCAGTAAAGATAACCGCCAGAAATAAGTACTTGGAATGTGTGCTTGCGGCAAATGAGAACTGGACCGAACAAATTAAGTTGATGATTCTTCGTGGAAAGACAGCTGCATGTGCTCCACTCCGGCAAAAGCACATACTGGGAATAAGATGTGGAAGTACCTTTTCACGAGTAAGGTCCCACCAGTCACCCGTTATGACTGCAAGTTGTAGGGGGGCCACTGTAGTGAGACAATTGGAGTCTGCAGTATATGCATTTTAAAAGAGTAGTTGGCGTGAACAATAATTTTAGTAGTTGGATTTTTAGAGGTGACCCAAGTTTGGGTTTACCAAACTTGCGTCATAAGAGGATTATGCAGATGATCAAGTTTTGGTTACAGGTATTACATTTGCCAGTTAACCGTATAGCGGAGACGGTTTATAATGAGATGTTGAAATGTCATAAAAAAGCAGCATGGCCAAAACTGGTTAAAGCCTAGTTGGTTTCTCAGGGGCATGGAATGAAGGCCAGGGTTTTCTTAAATTGTTAGATTCACTGCTTAGGGACCAGGTAATCCAGGTTTGGCTTACTGGTGTTGAGATGTCAGTTATTCTAAGGTTTTATAAGGAGAATAAAAATGTGTAAGGAGAAAGCTTTTACTTGACTGAATCTACCGTGGAGAGCGATGAAATGTTGGCTGCAGATGTGGGCAAATTGTGCGCCATTGTGTAGGAGACACTGGTATTCTTATGATGCAGACGGCACTTTGAGGTAAGTGTGCCTGTTCCCTTTGTGGGAAGTATGGGGATATCCTGAAATATTTTATGAGTAATTGCCAAAGTTTAGAAAACTTAAGAATTTTTTTTAGGGGGGAGGGGCAGGGATGCACTACAACACCCAGGTATCTTGGAGACATCTTCTAGGGAGCTAATTATTGCGGTTGAAAGTCTTATAAATAATGTTTTAGAGGCACAAAAGTTATGATTTAAAGTGTAAAGTGTTACTGTTTGATTTGTTCGATTTGTACGTATTTAAATATTTTTCTCTGTCTTTTTTTTTCTTTTTCTTTTTCGTGCATATGACCACTTGTTTTTAAATATACGGATATGTATATACATACCTGGCACGCACCCATGCATGTGCTTCAGTGATTTTCTAAGACATAAATATGTCATAACATATATCTTATAAAAGTTTTTTTCATGGTTTTCTACTGTTTCCTGTAATATACATTTTTTGACAGCTTTGAAAAAATTCCCTTCACGAAATTTGAGTCCTCATAAACGGAATTCTGATCCCTGAATAACGGAATTGAGATAGTGTTAGTACCTAGTATGTAAAAAAATGTTATTTTTTAATTTTGAATTTATTTCATATTTTCCCTTTGGACATAGTCTCTACGAAAGAGGGAAGTAATTTGCTTGCATAAAGAAAAATTGACGAAAGGAATTATTATCAAAATCTAAAACATCAGCCGATCGGAAAACGAACTTCCTGTATAAAAAAAAGTCGTTTTCATTTCAAATTTTAATCCGTGTTACGAAAATTATCGATTATTCTTTTAAGAAAGTCTTCACATTTATTTAGTTTAAAAAAAGAAGAATTATTAATTCCATTAAAAAAAAAATCATAAAATTTTCATGGAAAGAACTAAGAAAAAAATTAATCAGTAATAAATTTCCTAGCCATTGAATATCTAAATAGTAGTTGTTAAGGAACTGGCCCGACAAAAATCCACAGGAAGATTTGAAAGTCATCCGCAGATGAGGATCTTTACAAAGATAAATTTCTTCGCATTCCAGATATTAGATCCATGTTAAACAAGAACAACTAGCGAAAAGTAAGAGCCGTGAATGATCGGGGTTGTCTTTGTCGGCAAAGACAAAAGGTTTGATAAAGCGATTTTGATTTTCGTATTTAGTGATTGATCCATTCTAGTCAGTGAATAAATTCAGCGCTTTTTAAAGTCAAACTTTGCTTACATAAAGTCACTATATATCAAGGCTGTATCTAGGGAGGGGGGAGGCTTAGAGAGTTTTGAACCTCTCCCCCCAGAAATGTTTGTCCGACTCGTAAAAACGAAACAAAATGAATATAAGGAAAGTTTTGATGCTTTTAAAAAACAATTTCTTGCAGCCCCCAACCTCTCCAAAAAAATTCTGTATATGGCCCTGCTATATATATATATATATATATATATATATATATATATATATATATATATATATATATATATATATATATATATTTGACAAATGGGTGTAAATTAACCTTGACTGGGCTGCCCACTTAATTGAACAATCTGTCTTGGCTTTTTTCTACAATTGGCCATGACTTTGACTTTTTCCACAACTATTCCTTTTTTTTAATTCAAAAATCAACCTAACCTATCCTGGCCATGACTTTGACTTTTTCCACAACTATTCCCTTTTTTTAAATTCAAAATCAACGGATCTCGGTATGTATACCGAACCTTCGCGCCACCCCAACACCTTGTTGGTGGGGGCGTTTTGGGACCCCCCCATGCCCCCCCCCCCCAACGCGCCATATTAGTTACGTGCCATTGTAGTTGTGTCCCTGTGCACCGCCTATGAATATATATATATATATATATATATATATATATATATATATATATATATATATATATATATATATATATATATATATATATATATATATATATATATATATATATATATATATATATATGTTATAGATATATATACGTATATGTATACGTAAAACTTGTGAATATACAACATTCTTGGCTTTCCCATTGTCTGTGCATATACAAAGCCTTATATACTTATAATGACCTCATAAGCAAACGCTCTTTTTACAAACAAACATACATGCATACATACAACTCATTTTTATATAGATAGATAGATAGATAGATACAATACAAATTAACTGCGTAAAACTTGCGAATATACAACATTCTTCGCTGTCCAATTGTCGCTGCATATAAATAGATTGTCAGGTTTACCGACCCTCGAACATACAACGTACAATTGTCTATGGGAAAAACAATCAGTATTAAGATCTATACCACATTTTTCTAATGATTGACCTTGAGCTTTGTTGATGGTGATTGCAAATGCTAATCGAATTGGGAATTGCAATTTTTTAAATTGAAAAGGCAGATCCGTTGGAATCATGGGAATGCGAGGAATAAGAACAGCCTCACCCTCAAAAGGCCCTGTCAAGATTGTTGCCTCTATTACGTTTTCCATTGTTTTTTTTTTTACGGCAAGTCGCGTGCCATCGCAAAACTTTGGAGGGTTTATGTTTCGTAACAATATTATTGGTACGCCTATTTTTAGTTGTAGCACGTGTGGTGGAAACCCTGGGAGATCCAGGAAATTTAAAAATTCAGATGGATAATTAACAGCTTCATTTGGTTCCACAACTGTGTCGACTGACTTGTAAAATACTGCCTGGTCTCGAATCTTGGTCAAAACAATGTTGTTGATTTTGTAGACGTCTATATTTTTGGGTGCAAGAATCGCTCGTTCACTTAGCCATTTATTATTTTTATAATTGGTTAGAAAATTCGCAAATACTTTTTCAATCAATTCATTTTTGGACGTCACTAAATTACAGAATTCAGCAGGTAGTTGTATACGTCCTGAAATTGAGTCTACTGGGAGCTTTCCGTTTCCAATTGCCAGCAATTGATCTGAAAATGTTTGACCAGAGTCATCGTTTTGCAATAGGACACGCATAATTGTAGTTAGTTTTAATGTCTTTACGCGTGCCCATAAATTAGAATTTTTCAGGCAAGCATTCATTTCGTCTACAGGGGTTGATCTAGGTATTATAGGTAATGTTTGCCTGAAATCTCCCACAAGCAATATTAATGTGCTGCCAAAGGGTTTCGAATTCACTTGCAAATCTTTCAAAGATCGATCCAGAGCCTCGAGCGATTTTTTTGTGTGCCATTGTGCACTCGTCCCAAATAATAAGTTTGCATTGCTGCAATACTTTACCCATCCCAGATGATTTGGAAATATTGCACGTGGGAGTTTCTGTAGAATGCACATTCAGAGGCAATTTCAAAGCGGAATGAGCAGTTCTTCCACCAGGCAGCAACGTTGCGGCTATTCCGGACGACGCAATTGCCAACGCTATATCATTTTTTGATCGAATTGATGCCAGAATCAGTTTTATCCCAAATGTTTTAACAGTACCTCCTGGCGCATCCAAAAAGAAAATTTCTCCAACGTTGTTATCGACACAATGCATTATCGTGTCATAAATGTCTTTTTGCTCCGACGTTAACTTAGAAATATTATTTTGTACATACGACAATAGATCACTCGTGCTGTAACTTTGTTCACGATCCAATTCTACACATGTCGAAACAGCAGCGGTACGATTAGGTGAAGGCATTCCCAAATCCTGAAGAGGTTTGTTTGCCATACATACGCACAAATCTTCAATAATAACTAAAGTGTAGTTATAAATTTCTGATGTAAAATCAAAAGTCATATCTGACGTCTCTAACCGTTTTCGATGGAGTATATCTTTGGACATTTTCGATTAATATTTTTCCCATAACTCTGTAGGAGCTGAAGGAGAGCAAGTTGTTAGTATGATTCCAAACAATGCACGAATTTGACTTGGAGTTGACGTTTCGCACGCGTCATTGATGCAGTTATCCCAGTTTTGGTCATTCTCCAATAAATTCAGAGCTTGGCATGCACTACGGTAAGTGTCATGTATGGTACCGTTTACAGTTTTCAAATACTCAAAGGACGTCGGACCGGGTACATTCACCAAAAGCAGGCGTAGAAAGAAGCATTCATGTTGATTGGGGTGAACGGTGTAGAGTCTTCCTATCGTGGTATCTTTGAAGATGGTAGGTTGGCCGTCGACTGACTTACCCTGTTTTCGACGTTCAAATACTTTAATTTTAGTATTCCACGTGTAATACGAAGGCACTTCAGTATACAGCAGTTTTTTTTGCAAAAGAATCATTTTTGCAAAACGAAAAGAAAGCAGTTAACGTTGTATCTGGTGGATTCAGGGCTTTTTGTTGCATGTTGGATTCCAAAAATAAACACGTTGACCATTCTGTAAATGTACCGCTAAGTGAACAACAGCTGGACCACGTTCATGTATCGGGAATGAAAGAATTCGCCAAACAGCTTCATTACTGCTTATGTATCTTCCAGCCTGATATTGTACGATTTCATCGATATCCCTGATTTCGAACTGCAAGCCAAAAACTGCCATGTCACTGCCTTTGTTGACGTATTTACATATGTATTTGATTGCCTTTACGGAGTTACAGTATTCAACGTTTATGTGTGCATTAAATGTTTTTGATAATAAAGAGGAATATGGAACAACCCACTGGTTATCTACTTCGATGGTGGTACCGTTATGCTTCTTTATTATTGCTGTTTTACTGCCATCTTCATTAGATCTTCTTCTATATTGTGGGTAACCATCATTGCCAGTAATTTTGTTGGGTACTAAAAGTCGAGGATATTGCTTTGTGCACCTTCCTTTGGCCATGCATGGTGATTTTTCGTTCAGTGCACCGCAAGGTCCATGTACCATATTTTTTACCACAATACCATATAAGCCCTTATCGACATTTTCATCAGATATTTCAGTGGAAATCACATAATCAATTTCATTAGAAGTAATTTTATAATGTAGCCAGATTTGTATATGTACGTGTGGCAATCCTCGTTTTTGCCATTCCACTGAGTACATCCAGCATCGCACTGACCCAAACACTTTAAAATTTACTATGTAGTTTATCAGTGATTTCAGATTTTGCCGGAAGACACGGGCCGTAATGCCATGTCTATGAATCGCCAATTTTCCTTGAAGTAAAAGCTGCTGTATCTCGTCCCAAGATTGATTACATGTAAATGTAATAAATAAATCGGGACGACCATAGAGAAGAGCATACGCAATAGCATCTTGAGCATATTCATGCATATGACGGGGACTGCCAGCATATGACGAAGGTAAAATCGTTAATCTTCCAACGTTTGTGGTATTACCGTCATTTACAACTGCATCTCGCAAATGAATGTATTGTTCAGAGCGGAACTTGGTCTGATTCAGACGGATAAATAGCAAACGTTCTGATTCAATTTTGGCATACATATCAACGATGTATTGGTGAAACAATTGACGGCATTTTAAAATATAATTGTCTTCATCCTGCCGAATCATTAGTCTATAGGAATAATAATGCATTGCGCTGCATTTCTTATTCATTTCTTTGTTAGTGGCTGGATTTATCAATTTAATATTAAAGTGATAGCCGTCGGCTCCATCCCAAAAAATGATAGGATATTGTAGGGCATCGTAGCATCGCTGAGTTTCAGCAATTCTTACCAACTGAGCGTTTTGCTTATGAAGAATAATATCTCAAGGTAAAAACTGATCACCGACAATAACGATTGCCACTTCGTCGATAGTTGGAGCATTGTATCTACGCACATGTTGGCCAGGAGGCGTTTTGTCAGCGGAAATAACAATTTTATGTGTATCAGTAGGCATCAAATCGATGGCTCTTTTGAACAGACGCACTAAATTACTATTTTCGTGGAAAAGATGTTGCAATTGGGAAACGATTGTAATTTCAACGTCGGGAGAAATTTTGCAACGTGCATTCAATTCAGAATTTCTATCACTGATGAAGCACAGTTGTATAAATTTATGATTCTCGCCTGAGAATGGTAGAAGGGACCCCGCTCTATGATAAATTTGCCCTTTTACTTTGAAAGTAGGCATTAATTGATCTGGATTTTCGATTTGGGCACCAAACGACGTCATTTGGAAACATGAGTTATATTTTCTGATCTGTCATAAAAAACGCTTAGATTCTGACGTAGTTCCAGTAAGCAAAGTCTTCAATGGCTCTGGTGGTGCAGCCAGTAGAGGAAGTTTAACTTTTCCTGAGGCGCAACACATTCCCATTGTTTCACAATTGAATTTCAAAGCCTTGCAATAGGGACAAATTTTAGACATAGTCCCGATTTGAACACATCTACTCCAGCTATAATCATCGACTGGGCTGTACCTGAATGCCAGGCGATAATTTTCTGGTTGCTCTTGTGATTCCTTGGCACGCTTTCTTTTGGTGATTTCTCTTTGAGACGCAAGCCTAATTTCACGCTGTTGTTGTGATTCCTCGGCACGCTTTCTTTTTTTACTTTCTCTATCAGCCGCAAGCCTGTTTTCTTGCTGTTCTTGTGATTCCTCGGCACGCTTTCTTTTCTTACTTTCTCTATCAGCCGAAAGCCTGTTTTCATGTTGTTCTTGTGATTCCTCTGCACGCTTTCTTTTTTTACTTTCTCTATCAGCCGCAAGTCTTTTGGCATAGACTCTTTGAGCAGCTTTTTCGGCTGTTGCCATTGTAGGTTCTTCAGTCATTTTACAATTAAAAATTTCTCTTTCAACGATCTTCTTACAATTAAAAATTTGTCTTTGAACTATTTTCTTAAATACTTTTAATGACGTCATATACTAAGCATCGTCATAACAAACATGACGACAACTAACTTCATGACGACATACAGCTCAATCCTTATATATATGTATACACACACATATATATATATATATATATATATATATATATATATATATATATATATATATATATATATATATATATATATATATATATATATATATATATATATATATATATATATATATAAACGAGCAATAAATGTATCAATATTTATGTATTTTTCTCGAAAACGCATCCAAAGTTTTCGGAATACTTGGTACCTTAGGATATTCTTGCATACAAAAACGATCTAGATAGGTCGGAAGTATGAGAAAATTCGTTAAGAACATTAACTTTGGTTTTTGCAAATGACTTCATATAATATGTTCGCACATCATGTAAGCATTTCTTATGCCACCATATATGACATCATACAAGCGTTTTCTTACATGATTTAATGCATAAATACGATTGTTGAATTTCCAACGCATCACTTGGTATCATAATATCTTTTGGAAGGCCAAAAAAACGAGATTTTTTGTTGCAGTTGCGCTAAATGATGATTCTTTGGAACCAATAACTGAACTATCAAACGTGATAATATGTTAAAGTTGACAACCTGGATAATCAATTGCGAACAACACTAATACGGGTAGCTAAATTGGCCGAAGTAATCAAAATCCAAAGACATGTCAAAAAGGAAAATGAAGAACAAAGACACGGGTAGTTAGAAGATATGTAAAAACGACAGTTAGAGCTTGTGAAAAATGAAAATAAAGAGTAAAGACACACGCGATTAGAAGAAAAGCGACGGTGTGTCAGAAATTAAAATGAAGAGCAAAGACACTTGGTTAAAAGAAATGCAAAACCGAGCATGTGAGCAAGTCAGAAATGAAAATCAAGAGCAAATACAAACGCAGTCAGAAGAACAGTGGTGGCTTGTCAATAATAAAAATTGGAGCAAGAACACACGCGGTTAGAAGACATGGGACACCGAGCATGTGAGCAAGTCAAAAATGAAAATGAAGAGCAAAGACACATGCGGTTACAAGACATGCGACACCAAAATATGATCATGTCAATGAAAATCAAGCTGGACAGCGATAATTAAAAGGTGTCAAAATTGAAAATGATATCGTTTTGGGATTTTGACATAGATAAGGTCATCAATGCCCACCATATCGTTGCTTAAAAAAATGCAAGAGTTCGGCAATATGTATTTCATAATGACGAAAGACAAGCCGAGATTAAACGAACTAAAAAAATTAAAAATGATACCGATAATGATTGCGTTTTGGATTTGACATGGATAAAGTCATCAGTGCCCACCATACCCTTAAAAATCAAAAACCTAGACAAGAAAAATCGTTGGAAGAAAAAAAAGTTTTTGTCTCACCAACTGAACAATTAAAAGAAACAAAAGTTCGGCGATATGCCTTTCGTATTGACAAAATAGAAGCCAAGGAAAAACAAGAAGTTTTTTTCCACCACCTGAACAATAAAAGAAATAAAGGTATTCGGTATTATGTCTTTCATAATGACGAAAGACAAGCCGAGGCAAGAGAAGGAGTCTTTGTCCCACCACCCAAACAATAAAAAAAACTAAGGTTCGGGGATATGTCTTTCACAATGACAAAAGACAATTCGAAGCAAAAGTTACAGGTCCAACTAAAAAAATAAATAAAAAAATAAAATTCAAAGACACTGCTTCTAATTTAAGGTCCATTTGGCGTTATGACAACAAGAAAAGCCTCAAATTGCCTGCGTTTTGTAGACAGCTCACAGTGAGAGTCCATATATAGAAGCCTTCCGCGTGCCGGGGCCGGGCGTACTATAATACCGGGCTCCCGGTTTCTATTCTACTACAAATCAGCTAGTTGTATCAAATTCGTATGCAGTGACTGTTTGATGAATTAGCCAATTTGAAGGTTTATTGAGCCTTGGTCTTAGGAAGATATTCAGCTAAAAATACATTTTGGACTGGATTTTTAGTAAAGTAAGTTTGCCTTTCTTTTGTATAGTTCTCGGGGCACCAATTCACGAATTGGCTGGGCAAGAAAATAAAATGAATGTCAATACAACCTAACGTAGATAAATTAAACAAAAACGTTTTTTATTATATGAATCAGTTTATAGAGTATTAAATAGCTGTGAAAAAGAGAATTTCGACGTGAGGGTCAACTAGACACCATGTTTGTGCCTAAAACCTGTTTCACTAAGCAAAGCTCCTCTTCCAGCACTAATATCGACGACCATTGGCTTTCCTGAGGAAAAATAATTTCAATGATTTAAAGAAGATGAAAATTGGAACTTCGAATGTTACGACGTTAAAAAATAACTGTCGTACCGACTGTTTTCACTGACGATTTCAGACGATTCGATGTGGACTTATTAGTCATATTAATGGAATATGAGAAACTCATATTCCAGAGGGAGGAAGCAGTAGTATCCCCTCTCTGCTTTTAAAAACCATGCCACTACTCTTTTCTTCCCTAATGATTTAAGATGACAAAAGAGTTTAACAACGATTCCCTGAAGACGCAGATGTTATTATTTTCTTCAAGATGCATGCGTCTGTTACGTTTTCTAAGAGATGCAGGTGCTTGTTTCATAATAGAGGGTCTTTTTCTTTTATTGTTTCGAAACCTACAAGGGCCAGGGAAACAACCTTCAGGACCCTATCAAATCATGTCTTCTTGTAATAGATAGTGTTTTCATCAAGATGCAAACGTACATATTATGTAATGTTTTCTCCAATTTTTGTGTTTAAAAACCCGTGAGGGCCAGCACCATGGGATATCCCTTGTTGTAGCTGACGAGGACATACACGTGGAGTACTATGTAATGACGATACACACATGGAATCCTATATAACACTCTAAGGGAGGTTTCATCTTCTTCAAAAGATTATTCTTTCGTTTTTCCACCGGAATCCTTTATATTCCGAACATTTTTGTCTGCATTAGGATTCAAAACAGCTTTACCCTAAGCGGAATGGTGCGCTAAACAGCTAAACCAAGAAAGCCTTCCTAATATTTTGCTGTGGGGAATAGATTCTATGTGATAACCTATTCCACACACGGGGAATTCCCTGCTCACTTTCTAGAATGATTAAATGGGTCGCTTGTTTCCAACCCTTCCACATGAGAGCGCGCAAGCATCCCAATGCTATTGATTTTAACTTGTTAAACGCAGCAGCCTGTTATGGTGCATTAATTTAAATCTTGGTATTAGCAAGATCATATTTTGGATGAGCCGTAAGTATTACGCAAGTATTACGCCCCTGTCAGTTCTGTAATGCTTTACGGAGCTGAAACGTGGCATGCATCAACCGCAACACTAAAGGCCATCGATGTATTCCAGACGAAGAGCTTGAAAAGGATCGAAGGTCTAAGGCGGTTTGATTTCATAAGCTATGAGAAGCTGATCCAGCTCAACAAGCAGTCCCGGTTTTCTATCCAAACAGCTGAGCGTACTTTACGATGGTTTGGACGCTTACTTCGAATGCCCCTGCATTTACCCACGAAGGTGATCTTTGACTTTCACCCCACCAAAGCCGGTTGGAAGCGAGCTCATGGCTGACAAAAAAGCGATGGTCCAACAGCCTGTCCCAGTTCCCGGGGATGGCAAAAATCAGACCTAGCGAAGCAAAAATGCTCGCACTAGACCGAAGCGGATGAAGGAGGCAGACGTCACTCTCTGTACCGTGTAGCGCCTGGCAGGAGACAAAAATCAAGTCAAAAGTGAAGAGGTTAGAAATAAGCTACTGAAGATCATGAAAATGATTGTTGCAAATGGGGAAGTACCTAGTGACTTTAAGAGAACCTTAATTATACCACGTATAAGAAAGGTGATGAGAGTGAGTGTAGTAATTGTCAAAGCAATAGTCTGTTCTATGTACGTAGTAAATTACCAAGTAATATAATACTTTTTGACTGAGAGATGCTGTAGACAAAGTATTAAGAGAAGAACAGTGCTGTTTTAGAAAAGGCAGAGGATGTATCGACCAAGTTTTCACTCTTAGGATAATTATTGAGAAGTGCCTGAGTGATCAAACACATTTGGTTCGCAATTTTATAGATGGTGAGCAAACTTTCAGTTTTGTTTATGGAAGAGCTCTAGCGAAGGTCATATCCTTGTATGGTATACCAGACAAATATATTAAAATGATTAGTGCTATGTACGAGAACAAAACTACTGTGGTTACGGTAGGAAATTAGGGTAGCAGTTGTTCCCCCTTTATTCTATTCCCCTTTACGTGGATCATTTTGATATATTTTGTCTTAGGGAGCTCATAAGCAGCAACGAGAAACCACGGAATCAAATAGGAAGGCAAAACACTCCCGGACTTACATTATGCCGATGATTCCAAGATGTAACTATGAGCAAAATGAATTAACTTTTAGTGGTTTTGCAAGTCCAGGGGGCTATGCTAAGAAGACTAAGTCACTAAGACTAGCAATAAGCAAAGATGAAAAGGTGACGCTCGATAACGAAAAGATTGATCAAGTGGACAGCTTCATTTACCTTGGTAGAATCAAACAGTTCATGGTAACGAACTGTAGTAAGGAACGACCCGGCTCAATAGTAAACGAAACTCTAAAAAACGGAACTTTGATGCTAAAAGATATATCAAAGGAATTGGATTTTTGTGCTTATTTTAAATAAATAAGTTTCATCAAATTTAGTCTTTGTCATCAGAAGTTACGAGCCAGAGAAAATTTGCCTTATTTTGAAAAATAGGGGGAAACACCCCTTAAACGTCATAGGATCTTAACGAAAATCGCACCATCGCATTCAGCGTATCAGAGAACCCTATAGAAAAATTTCAAGGTCCAATCTACAAAAGTGTGGAATTTCGTCAGAAGACAGATCATGGGTGCGTGTTTATTTGTTTGTTTGTTTTTTTGTTTTTTTTTTCCCCAGGGGTCATCGTATCGAACAAGTGGTCCTAGAGTGTTGCAAGAGGGCTAATTCTAACGGAAATGAAAACTTCTAGTGCCCTTTTTAAGTGACCAAAAAATTGGAGGGCGCCTAGGCCCCCTCCCACGCTCATTTTTTCCCAAAGTCAGCGGATCAAAATTTTGAGATAACCATTTTGTTACGCATAGTCAAAGACCATAATAACTATTTCTTTGGGGATGACTTACTCCGCCACAGTTCCTGGGGGAGGGACTGCAAGCTACAAACTTTGACCAATGTTTACATACAGTAATGGTTATCGGGAAGTGTACCGATGTTTTCAGGGGGATTTTTTTGGTTTGGTTGTGGGGTTGAGGGGAGGGGGCTATGTGGGAGGATCTTTCCTTGGAGGAATATTTCACGGGGGAAGAGAAATTAAATGAAAAGGGCGCAGGATTTTCTAACATTACTATTAAAAAAAACAATGAAAATATAAACATGAAAAAGTTTTTTCAATTGAAAGTAAGGAGTAGCATTAAAACTTAAAACGAACAGATATTATTACGCCTATGAGGGGTTCTAAAAATACTTTAACATAAAGAGCGGGGTATTTAGGAGGGGATAAATACTTCGCTTTTTATGCCAAAGTATTTTTAGTAATTTCAACTATTTATTCTACGGCCTTTCTGATTCAGGGGTCATTCATAAAGAATTGGGACAAAACTTGAGATTTAGTTTGAAGAGCGAGGTATTAACGAGGGGACAAACCCCCTCATATATATAATCAAAAATATAAGAATATAAAAGTTTGTTACGTAAGTTAATTCTTAAGTTACGTATAATTTTTACTAATAAAAATGTTCGTTAAAAATTAAAAGTTCTAATTTCCTTTTTAAGTAACCGAAAATTGGAGGGCAACTAGGCCTCCTTCCCCACCCCTTACTTGTCAAAATCTTCTGATCAAAACTAAGAGAAAGCCATTTAGCCAAAAAAAGAACTAATATGCAAATTTTATTTTAACAACTTATGTACGGAGAGCCAAGATCAAATATGCATTAATTCAAAAACGTTCAGAAATTAAATAAAAAAAAACTAGTTTTTTAACTGAAAGTAAGGAGCGACATTAAAACTTAAAACGAACAGAAATTACTCCGTATATGAAATTGGTTGTCCCCCCCGCAATCCCTCGCTCTTCACGCTAAAGTTTGACTCTTTGCCACAATTCTACTTTTTAAAACAATTAAAAACTTTAGCGTAAAGAGTGAGGGATTGCGTAGGGGACAGCCCATTTCATATACAGAGCAATTTCTGTTCGTTTTAAGTTTTAATGTCGCTCCTTACTTTCAGTTAAAAAAACTATTTTTTTATTTATCATTAGTAAAAACGGTCAGAGTAATGAAGATGTTAAAAGTAGAATAGCCAAGATTCAGGGTGTTTTTTCACAGCTAAAAAAAAAGTTCGAAAGAGCAGGAAAATAAGTATGCAAACCAATGCAAACGAAGATTAGAATATTAGAGGCTACAACGACAACTTCGGTCAAATATGGCTCTAAGCATGGCCGCTTCAAACAGTAGATGAAGATTTACTAGATGTTTTCAAGAGAAATCGCCTACGGATTGTTCTGGGTACCCGACTGACCTATCGTATTTCAAACAGTAGGCTGTACGAAAAGTGTGGTTGAATCCCGCTTTCTAGGGCTATAACGAGAGAAAGATTGATAGGGATAGGGAACATTCTGCGGATGAAGGTTGACAGACTGCCGAAGATTGTCCTTTTCGGCCTACCGACTAGGACTAAACGGAAAGCAGGTCGTCCGTGGTTGGAGAGGGAGGACGCACAAAGAAAGATTTAAAGGACATGGAAACTTCCTCGAAGGGTGTCAAGAGGGAGATTTTGAATAGATTAGGTTGGAGGAGGAAGATTTGTAGCTGTGTTAGTCTCAGTCGGCTTGGTGCTGGGTGAGTTGTTGTTAGTAACAGTAGTAGTAGTAGTAGTAGTAGTATTTTTAAAAGTCAGAGTTCGATTACATAGCAAAAGATTCAAAATTTATATCAAATTAATCAAAAAGCTAAAAAATTCAAAAATGAGTAACGTGTTAAAAAAACGTAAAGTAAAAAAAGATCCCTGTTAAATAAGAATCACAAGTGAAAAAATGAACCATGAATGATCGGATATTCTTTGTCGGCGATGACAAAGAACAAAGTGACTTTGACTTTTATGTTCGCTAATTGAATGAAATGACATGATGAATAAATTTTGTATGTTTTAAACTCAAAACTTTGATTTGCCCCTGCTACCTTAGGCTATCTAGGCAGTATGTGCACAGAAGTTTTACCGGTTAATTTAGGATATAAGACAGAAGTTTTATATAAAAAAAGAAGAATCATACAGTTGCATTCGCTATTTAGTGCTCTTTGCAATGTAATTATTCACTGCCATCAAGGCCTTATCCGGGAGGGGGGAGGCTAGGATGTTGAAACTTTGAACAGCCCCATCCCTCGGAAATGTTTGTCTGACTCGCAAAACGTAGCAAAAACAAAAAAAAACAATTTTTATGTGTTTTTTGAAGAACCCCTCAGAAAAAATCCTCTTGTACCCCTCCCCCTGAAAAAATTCAATACTGGATACGCCTGGCTACCATTTAGACTGCATAGCAGCCTCACCTCTCTTCTAATGGGGCTAGATAAGTATTGGGAAATGTACAAAAGTTGGCTAATATTGTTTTTTCTTTTCCAAATTTGCTCTATTTTGCATTATGACCCAACAGTTGATAAGAGATAAGTGGAAAAGCGACACAAACTCTGTAATTATTCTAATTTTTTAGGATTGTTCTAATGAACAATCAGATTTATTAGTCACAAGCCTAAGGGCCACACAGCCTAGACAAAAAATATAATCTGTGATGGTTACACGTTCAATGCGTATTCTTATATATTTACAACATTTTGCAACATTTTGATTAAATAAACTGCTAAACCACAAATCAGGTCGTATTTCAATTGTCAATCCCAAAACAAATTTTTCTGGAATTTTACATGCTCGACCAACAAGTAAAAAAAAAATATTCTCGCCTGCACCACTCATATAGCAAACATGTTGCAAGTAAAGATTGCTTGATGTAAACTTCCTTTAAGACAGCGCAATTTTGCACTGGGAATATTGGGGTTTTATCATAATTTTAAAAGTAAATGTAAGCTTAGAGGATGGTTGGAAAATTTTAATAAAGATTAGGTCAGTCTCTAGAAGGGGTTAATTGTCCCAAGTCTAACCTAAGTGATTACTCCATATTTTGTTTGGGTGTACTAGCTCTCCTGAGGAACATCACATAAACCTATTCTTATGCTTGATTTTAAACTCCATTTGTTGTCAACTAAACACAAATACATTTCCCATGGCAAGGACTGATGAGTAGCTTAATTCAAAGCTGGCTTACCACCCAGATATTTCAGTTTCTTATGTTGAATGTAAGGGGCTACCCACTAACTAATTAAAAATTGCTTGTTTCCAACTCCATCGGCACCTGGCTTCCGAGTCCAAGAAGAAAACTAGCTTTGATAACCTACTCCAGGGCTCAGGCTTCGACTGATTTCCCTCTTTAGTACCGAAAAACAGGTCTGCAAAGCAATAGTTGGTTCCAATTTACCCCCAGAAGCATCAGAGTCAATCAGTTTAATTCGGGAGCCCCATTGGGGTCATTCTTGTAAATATAGTCAAAACTAAGCACTACTATTAATGTATCCAACGCGTAATTTTTTGAGTCGAGTAACATTCAAAGTTCAGACGGAGTCTTTATGGTTGCCCAATCATCAGACCCCCTTTAAGCTTCAGCTCAAGTTTGGCCTACCACCCAGAAGTTTTGGGCTTTTTATGTTGAGAGCAAGGTGCTAGTACTTCCCGCTAAGTTACAATTCGAACACAACAGTGACAGAAACAATATAAAAAGAAAGAAACAAAGACTGAAAGTAAGGAGAAAAAGCTAAAATAGAGCTTGTTCCTAACTCAATCAACACCTGGCTTCGAGTCCGAAAACAATTTGTTAGCTTTCATCACCTCCCCATTTCAGATTTTTTTGTTTTAATTTTCCAGTTTTAACAGATTTTGCTCTTCAGTTCTAGAGTTCGTTCCAATTTACAATAAAACGTCATTAAGTCGACAAAATTAATTCCAAAGCATCATTAGCACCATACTTGTAGATAAAATTAAAAGTAGGCATGACTATAAGACCAATAATGCACCCAGGGTGTAATTTGGTGAGCCGAGTAACATTCAAATTCAAGCGCAGTCCTTATGATTGATCAGTCATCAATCCCCTTTTGACCTCAGTCTTATAGATTATGAACAGGCGTTTGAGTCAACCGACAGAAAATCTTTAGTGAAGATCCCACCCTTGTATAGCATACCAGATAAGTACATTAAATAGGTTAATGCTGTGTGCAAGAACAATGTTGCTGCGATGAAGCTAGGAAGTTGAGTTAGTAGCCAGTTTGGGTCTGAATTAGCAATTAGGAAGGATTTTGACATATTTCTGTTTATATAGATTATTTTGATGGGCTTGTCCCAAGGTATCAAAGGCTAAGGGAGAGAATGAAATCAAATGAGGAGGTAAAACTCTCCTTGACTTAGGTTATGCTGATAATTTGTCCCAGATAAAATTGTTAGCCAAATGAGGGAGTCTTTTGGAGGCTTTGAGAGGTCAGGGTGCAGAATAAGTTTGAATTAACGGTGCAAAAAGTATATCGCTTAAGCCAAGAGTAAATGAAGTTGAAAATGTTTGGTAACGAGAACATCGATCAAGTAGATAGTTTGACTTGTCTGGATAGTATTATTAGCAACAATGGTAAGTGCAGCGAAGGTATAATAAGCATACTAGCTAAGGCCCTGGGGGATTTTTTACAGATTAAAAAAGTTTGGAAGAGAAGGAATATCCGTCTATAAACAAAAATTTGAATCCTTGAAACTACGATAATGACAACTATCAAGTATTGTTTTGAAATGTAGGCACTTTGAAAGGCAGAGGAAGATCTGTTACCTGTGGCCCAGAGGATTTGTCTTAAGACAGTTTAAGCTACCTGTTCCGCTGACTGTATGCAAAGCAGCAGCTATACTGAAATTTCTACCATTTCTAGGGCTATACTAAAAGAAAGGCTGAAATAGCTAGGGCACGTTTTACGGATGACGGATGCCAGGCTGTCAAATATTATTCTTTTTTGTCTTCTATTTCGAGCCGAACCAAAAGCAGGTCTCCTCCAAACGGGGTGGGAAGAGGTTATAAGGCGAAACTTAAAGTAAATCAGAGCTTCATGGGGGTAAAGAGTGAGGCTTTAAGTTTATCTGTAAGGAGAAGCAGAGTTGGCCTCAGGTGGCTCGGTACTACAGTGAGTTGTTAGTTGTAGCTGTAGCAATGAAATTAAACACCTGAGATAAAGTTTTTTTGAAATTATAAGAAAATTAAACGAAGATGCAAAGACACAGTAGGTCTATAAGTAAACAATATTTGGGAACAAATTAGTGTTGATAAAGGCTTTTCAAACATCTTTTCTGCCATTTTTTTTTCTATAATACGAGATAGACGATAAAACTAGAAATAATAAGTACAGAAAAGATGCATTAAATCTTGTTGTCAAAATGGACGAAAAAGTAGAAAATAAAAAAAGAGAAGTATAATTGAAAAATGAGTGGCACAAAATCGATCAAATATTATACAAAATAGATATAAAAATTATATAGGTGATTAATGCATAAACAAAACAGTCGATGCTTGGAGGAAAACAAGTAAAGAGATCGGGTTATGTAAAGTACAGTCCATTTGGTGCTCCTCGTTTTCACTTATATTCATGAATTCTCGAGAAACAAAATCTTGTTTTTAATTAAAACAAGCCTGATTTTTTTATTTAGTATTTTTAACTTTTTGAGTTTTCCAGAACTAAGAGTTTTTTCACCGACAAAATGTTCAAATCAGATTTTTGACCTTGAGTTACCGAGACCAGACAGTAGTGTTCATACCGCTTCGCTATCAAGTCTTGATATAGTAGTGTTTGTGTTATACTTCTTGCTGTCCCCAATCACCCGTTTGTGTTGTTTTATCATGAACTTCATATCGAAGGAGTTGTCATAGAGACTTGAGAAAGGGCTCATTGGATTGGAAATTGAAAGAACTAGTACCATTTTTATTAGTCAAAAGTGATTGGAGTTGGAGGGTAAATAACCCATCACCAACGCTCATCATTTCCCCAAACGTATCCAATCAACATTTTGAGATAGCCATTTTGCTAAAGGGCAGTTGAAAGGTCCGGAAATTACGCATTTCATGATGACAGCTTCACCTAGAGCCCTCATGGCAAGGGTTGTAAGCTGCGCCCTGAGAGCATATAAGGTTTATATATAGAAAGGGTGATCGTATAAACTTCGGAGGGGGCCTAACGGATTTCTAACCAGAAGTTTTGATGCACTTTTTGAGATTTAGAGTGATGGGAGAGTGGGTACCCTCCACACCTCGTTCCAAAATCCATCTGATAAAAATTTTTAGATGTCGTAAAAATTTTGAAAACAGCTAATTCGATTGGAAATTGAAAGGGCTAGTGCCCTTTTTAATAGTCAAAACTTTTTTGGAGGGTAACAAATCCCCCTCACACTCTCACCATCTTCCCAAACACATCCAATAAAAATTCTGAGATAGCCAATTAGTTTAACGCAATTGAAAGGTCTGGAAATTATGTCTTTGAGGATGAACCCCCCCCCCAAATTCTCAAGGTAAGGGTTGTAAGTAATGCCCTGGCATATAAGGTTTATATTGAAATATTGTATGCGTATATTGAATATTGTATATTGAAATATTATATTGTATTGTTATATTGTATATAATTTGTATTGTATGCGGGTGATAGCATACAGTTCGGAGGAGGCTTATTGGATTTGAAATCGATTTCTAGTGTCCTTTTAAAGATTGAGAGTGAGTGGATACCACACCTAATAGTTTCCCAAAATGCACAAGTTAGAAATTTTGAGATGGCCGTTTGTTCTCCTAGAAACTTCAAAAAGGCTCAATCGATTGGATATTAAATGAACTATTGGCATATTTTTTAGTCTAAAGTGATCGGAGGGCAAAAATCACCCCCACGCCTATATATACTCAAAACACGTCAAATTAAAAATTTTAGATAGCCATTTTGTTTAGCGTAGTTGAAAGGTCTGGAAAATATGTCTTTGACAACCCCCATTCCTTCTCAAGACCAGAACATAATTTGTACTTTATTAAAACATTTTAAACGTATTTTGTCGTTTAGTGTTGTAAGATAAAAGGATTAGAATGGGCTTTGAGTCTTCAACGGGAAAGTGAACACAAAACAGTATTTTTATTTAAGAAGACAAGACAAGATAAGTTTGTTCTAAGTTTGATAGGTTTTTTCTAATCTAATAAAATAACAATTAAAATTTTGTCCAGTTTCCAAAGCTTTTTCTAAGTTTTTCCTTCTTTGATTTTAAGCTTAAAATGAAGAGTTCTTGCCTAGTTTAATTAAGTTCACTTTAACCTTAGAAGAATGGCTTAGAATGGATTTTGAGTCTTCAAAAAGAACACAAAGCAGATATTTTTGGTTAAAAAAAAACACAAGACAAGATATGTTTGTTCTAAAATAAGATTAAAAACTGAGATTTAATATCTTACTTTCAATGGGAATATCATATTGTATCATACTTAATGTCATACTGTAGTCAATAATCCTCTGCTTAATTTTATAATAAAAACAAAATGAAAAAAAAATAGAGGAAGTGATTACAATAAGTTCCTCTCTTTTATTTTAGAGGATAAAAGCCAAAATTAATTTTAAAAGAACAATGACAATATAAGACAATGACAAAGTAATCCGATTCGCAAAGATGCAAAGAGGAGGTTTTTTTTTATTTTAGAGGATAAAAGCCAAAATTAATTTTAAAAGAACAATGACAATATAAGACAATGACAAAGTAATCCGATTCGCAAAGATGCAAAGAGGAGGTTTTTTTTTTATTTTAGAGGATAAAAGCCAAAATTAATTTTAAAAGAACAATGACAATATAAGACAATGACAAAGTAATCCGATTCGCAAAGATGCAAAGAGGAGGTTTTTTTTATTTTAGAGGATAAAAGCCAAAATTAATTTTAAAAGAACAATGACAATATAAGACAATGACAAAGTAATCCGATTCGCAAAGATGCAAAGAGGAGGTTTTTTTTATTTTAGAGGATAAAATCCAAAATTAATTTTAAAAGAACAATGACAATATATGACAATGACAAAGTAATCCGATTCGCAAAGATGCAAAGAGGAGGTTTTTTTTTATTTCAGAGGATAAAAGCCAAAATTAATTTTAAAAGAACAATGACAAAGTAATCCGATTCGCAAAGATGCAAAGAGGAGGTTTTTTTTATTTTAGATGATAAAAGCCAAAATTAATTTAAAAAGAACAATGACAATATATGACAATGACAAAGTAATCCGATTCGCAAAGATGCAAAGAGGAGGTTTTTTTTATTTTAGAGGATAAAAGCCAAAATTAATTTTAAAAGAACAATGACAATATATGACAATGACAAAGTAATCCGATTCGCAAAGATGCAAAGAGGAGGTTTTTTTTTATTTTAGAGGATAAAAGCCAAAATTAATTTTAAAAGAACAATGACAATATAAGACAATGACAAAGCAATCCGATTCGCAAAGAGAGGAGGATGCAAAAGGAGGATGCAGATGCAAAGAGGAGGTTTTTCCTGAGCTTCTCTCTTATTTTTATTTAATGAAGTTTTATAGATTTTATAGATTTTATAGATAGCAATTGTATAGATAGCGTTTTTTATAGATTTATCAAAAGTTTCTTTAAATTTTTAATATTAGTCAACAATTACTTGTAAGTTGTCCAAGCAAGTATGAAAATTGTAGCAAAGTTACTAGTTGGTATCTGTAGCCACTAACCCTCTGCTGGATTTTCTTAATTGTATAGCAAGTAAGCAATTTTTATTCCTAGTAGTTTTTCACTCTTTTTTTACGCAGTTTAATGGGTTTTTTTTTCTGAATCAAATTTCTGACATCTTCGGTTATTCATTTGGTTATTTCTTTTTTTTGGTTCTTCATAGTGAAAAAGAACACAAAACAAGATGTTCGAAGATAAGAAATTAAGCTATAAAAATACTAATTATAATTTAATTCAATTTTCAAAAGCTATTTCCGAGTTTTTCCTTCTTTAATTTCAAGTTTGAAATGAAGAGTTTTGTCCTAGTTTACTTAAATTTACTTTAACCCTAGAAGAAAGGCTTACAGTGGTTTTTGAGTCTTCAATGGGAAAGCGAACGCAAAACAAATATTTTTGTTTATAAGAAAATACAGGACTTGTAACAAAATCCACAAGACAAGAAAAAGACTTGTACTTGTAAATTGTCCACGTAAGTAAGAAACTAGTAGCCAACTTATTAGTTAGCTACCTTAGCAACTAATCTTTTGCTTCATTTTATGATAAAATTTTGAAAACATATAGAAAGTGATTAGGATCATTTCTCGTATTTTATTTTAAAGGTTAAAAGCCAAAATCAATTTTGACTGGAAAAAGGACAAAAAATGATATAAAATACCAATTGGAATTTCATACATATAGTAGTGATTACTTGATTTTCATAGATCATGGATGGGAATGCATAGTTGTGTTCTTAAGAAATACAAAATGATTCTTATAAAATCAGGTAGGCCTATGGATTTTTGAAAAATAAAAAATAGTTCTTGAAAACACAAATATGTTTTTACAAAAGTGTTCATACAAACTAAGTCATGACAAAATTGACTGTCATGAGTCAACTTAGAACTCTTGATCAACTTTAAATTTCTATGACTATCTACCTTAGTTCTGTCCCAAGATGGAGGGATGGATGATAGATTAATCTATCAAAAAGAGAAAATTATATCATTTGAAACAGTTTAGAAACTGTCTCTAAAATCTTGCGTTTTCGTTGTAAGGAGGTGTAAATGGTCAGAAATAATACAGCCTATACCTAGAGGTGTGTACTAGATATCGCAAAACTATACCACGAATGCCATTAATTTCCCTAGGGTTATGGGGACTTCACCCAGAGACGTTTAAAGGGCTGTGGGGCCGTGGCTTCAGGCTCAATGGCTTGACAGGTTGCTCGGGAGCCTACTTCGACCAAATCTTTCATTTTCATTTACTTTATTGCTAATACTTGAGTAGGGAGGGGATGTAGCAAATTTTTCACATGTCAACACCAACTCTAGAGATGGCTCTCAATGTGCTATACAAACCAGATGGTACTAAGTAGGATTCATCACTTAAAAATTCGCTAATTTCAGTGTTTAGGAAACGAATAAAGTAATTTAGATAACACTTTTGTCCATTCCTTTGGACACAATAAAACAATTAAGATTTTAAATTGCTATGCTAGGGAAAATTATATCCACCGACAGGGAAGTTATCAAACTGAAAATTTTATCATTTCGTGAGATGTTTGGGGGGGGGGTCTGGTGGGATTTTTTTTGTGGCTCAAGTTTTCCTTGGGGAGAATTTTCTACAAACAAAATTTTCAGCGGCCAATGTTCAGGGCGAATTCACCTAGCACCAAAATTAAAACTTCCGTTACTCTTCTGGGGCATGTTACTCTTCTTGTTGATTATTATTGCTAAAACAACTTTTTGTTATTAGTTCAAAGTTCATGGGCAATTTAAATTTCAATTCTAATTAATAATACATTAGTTTCAAATTTATTATATGTAAATTTGCATTTATGTTTTTCCTTTTTTTAAAATAAATTAAATAAAATAAAAACAAATTTTTTTTAAAAAAAGTAAAGAGTGAAAATATGTCTAAACCAGAGTAAAAAAAAACAAACAGATATTTTACTGATTGATCAGCAAGAAGTTAATAGAAACAACTTTAAAACAATAGCTAAGAGCTCATATGGCACTTGTGACGAGGCAAGAAGAGCTAAGAAACAAGAGATCATATGGTATGAGCTCTAGCAAAATTCTATGAATCAATAGATTGATTTAAAAGGACAATAAGAGGCTTAATGCCGGTCAGGATTTAAATTTGCTTCAGAAGGATCTGGAAGTAGCACTGCAAAAGCAGGGGTTAGGCTAGGAGGACCCCACACCCTCATAAGTTTTGTCCTCATTGGATCATTGACAAATTGATCTGGACTGAAAGAAATCTTTGAATTAATGTACACTTTCTCAAGTTCTAAGTTATAAGGCTATTTCTTGAGAACTACGGGTCCATACCGTTGTAGATCCAGCACTTCTCTCGATACTGATAAAGGAGCTTGCAGACGAGGATTCAGACGCAGCAGTTGGCTTGAATACAGTGCTTCCATTGAATACGATTGAGCTTAGTGAAGTCAAAGACCTACATGAGAAAGTAATGGATAGACGAACAGGAAAAACAACAGACGAATAGTTCAAACAGAAGTTTTCATTTTGGCACAATTCGAACCGCAAAATCTGTCAACAACATATGAAAAATTGGCCAAAATCAGATGAGGTAAAATTGACAATTGTCCTTCTTTTCTTTTAAAATGACGACTTATTAAAGACACTTTAATTTGTACGTATAGGAAGTCGATAATAGGTAAGTCTAGTACGTCGATCATGGATATGCCCTTTGTTGCTGTTTTGAACACCCTTGTGCAGTTCCCTCCTGTTCATAAATCAACAGTTGATATAGGTCAGATAGGACAATTACGCAGCAAAAGGAAGCAGTTTGTGGGTTTCAGTCCCAATCTTCTTGACAATGACGTCTATGTCCCAAGTTATACGTCAGGTGGTTGCCTTAGGCAGCTCGGATGGTTCTAAAACCTTTTCCTCGTAAATTATCTGAAATTGCGTTGACGAAACAGGCTTTGTTCTTTTTGCATGAAATAAATTCCTCTTTTTTGGTGGTCAATCTCATTTAAATGCTCAACAGTACTTACTCTCCGGTGACATGGCTTCGCTTAAGATGATTCATATCTTTTTTTGAAGAAGCGATGTCGTATTCATCAAAGACAATAATGGCGTATGTATAGTTGGCCGCAACGTAGTTTCAGTGTTGGTCTGAGGTCTCCGAATAAGTTTCATTCTTCACTGAGGGAATCTTGTGGAGCAAAAAATCCCCGTCTATGACTTAATTACAAGTCAGAGTATATATTTCCCTAATAGTATCTATTTCTGAAAGTCACTTGATAGCTTTTGCTAGCTCTAGTTTATTTGGTTTTCGGAATGTGCTAGAATCATCAAAAAGCGAAGCAGTATAGGAGCAAAGTTCCTCCTTAAATGAAGATTCTTCGTTCATATGCAGTATTTTGGATAAAGTTAGAAGCCACTGAGAAAAGCAAGGAACGGTCTAAACGGTTGATTTCTCACAATTTTTTCGTAGTCATAAGAACTGCCGCGTCAGGAATCTTCTTCCTGGCGTCCACTGTGTAGAGTTCTCCATTTAAAGTGATCAGACATTGATTTTTCTTACTGATTTTTATATTTATTTTGTAGGTGCTTGGGTCACATTGTAAGCTTACTTACTTACGTGATCGATCTTTGCCTGGTTGCCGCATACCTGCTTGATGCATAAGAGAAAACTCCACATGGTGTCAGAAGTCTGAGGAATACTACATGGAATTCGGAGCATCAATTCGGACCATCAATAAATTGGGATACAATAAACTTAAAAGTTGCCTGGTCACACTTCAAACAGCATGCAGAACTTATGTTTACAGGACCTCTAAGTGAAAAAACAAGTGCAGTGAAATGCTCATACTTGCTGATATGGGCTGGTGAAAAGGGCAGAGACATTTTTAATACATGGACATCAACTGCCGATGAAACAAACAATGTCGAAACATATCTAAGGAAGTTTAGTGAACATGTTGAACCACTTGCAAACCCTATATTTGCAAGATATCAGTTCCACAAACGTAACCAGAGAGACGGTGAATCCACAGAACAGTACTTCACTGAGTTGCGCATCACAGCAAAAGAATGTGTATCTGGAACGACCAGCGATGAAATGATCAGAGACCGACTAGTTTTTGGAGTTAAGCAAGACAAGATTCGGGAACGACTACTTAGTGAAGGAGCAGGGCTAACTCTAGCTCGTGCAATAGCTACATGCAGAGCTGCAGAGGCGACCCAAGCACAGTTGATGATAATGTCCAACCAGGAACATTCAAAAGTGCATGTAAAACAAGAGATAGATGTGGTAACAAGGCAGGGACGAAAATGCTACAAATGTGGTGGCAGCTTCACAGCTGGTCATGTATGTTCCCCAAAGGACTCAGGTTAAGGGCCAAAGTGTTACAATTGTTGTGGAGTGTTCAGCAAAAGTCATCAGTGCCCTGCCAAAGGAAAAAGCTGCATAAAATGGAAGAAGATGAATCACTTTGCAAAAATGTGCAGAAGCAGTCAAAGGAACATTCATAGCAACGAAACACCTGTATCTAACTGTATCTAACAAAAGAGGAAATCAACGTGGAATTCAAAATTGATGCAGGTGCAGAAGCAAATGTCATACCAATGAAGACCCTTAACAAGATGCATCCACAACCAAAACTCAGGCCAACATCCGACATACTTACAAGCTATACTGGTGAATCCTTGAAAGTAGCTGGTACCTGCCAGCTAGAGGTTCAGTACAAGAACAGAGAGCCGCAAACACACAAGTTCTATGTGGTGGATACGGACAAGAGAGCTATACTGAGTAGGCAGACCAGTGTATCGCTGAACTTAATCAAGTTCATATGCAACATAGAACAGACACCAGTAACTAGTACTACGGATGGGATTCTAGTAGAATACAAAGATGTGTTCGAAGGCATTGGTGAAATGCCTGGAAAATGCAAGATACACCTGAAGCCCGGAGCAATACCATCAGTACAACCACCAAGAAAAGTATCCTTGGCAATCCAGGACAAACTGAAAAAACGAACTGGAACAACTGGTATCCCTCGGGATAATCGAAAAAGTTACTGAGCCAACAGAATGGGTAAACTCTATGGTCATAGTGCAGAAGCCCAACGGCGATATCCGGATATGCCTAGATCCTGTAGAATTGAACAAATGGATACAGAGACCACATTATCCGATACCAATGTTTGACGACATTGCAAACAAATGTCACGGAGCTCAAAATCTGTTAACTAGATGCCAGAAACGGATACTGGTCGATGGTACTTGATGATGCATCATAGGATCTGACAACGTTCAACACCATGTTTGGGAGATTCAAGTGGAGAAGATATCCATTTGGAATAATCTCAGCTCAGGATGAGTACCAGTACCGGATGGAGGAGGCTTTTGAAGGATTGGGTCTGGGTCGAATAGTGGATGACATAGCAGACATAGGAACAAGTAAAGAAGATCATGACATGCAACTGAAAGCAGTCCTCCAAAGAGCAAGGGAAAAAGTGTTCAAGTTTAATCGAGACAAATGCGTATTCAATGCAACAGCCATTCCATATTTTGGCCATCTTCTAACCATGGAGAGTGTCAAGCCAGACCTCAACAAAACAAAAGCAATTGCTAAAATGCCGGAACCAAGAAACAAAGAGGAACTGCAGACATTATTAGGGATGTTCAACTATCTCTCCAGATATATACCAAACTTATCCAGTCAGAACCAACCTCTACGAGAGCTTGGAAAAGCTAAGGACTTTGTCTGAACGAAGAAACACAGCGATGCATGTCAAACTATTCGCAAATCATTGTGCGAACACCTCTCATATTTCAATGCTCACTGCCAGGAAGTCGAGGTAATCGTCGACGCATCACAACATGGGTTGGGAGCCCAGCTACTAGTGGAAGACGAAACAGTAGCATGTGGTTCAAGATCATTGAGTGACACAGAACAAAGATGCTCTAAAATTGAGAAAGAACTACTCGGCATCGTGTTTGCATGCAAACATTTTCACCAATATATATTTGGAAGAAAGGTCTTTGTCATTACAGACCACAAACCGTTGGAAAACATTAAAAGAAAACCGATCAGCAAGGCTCAACCCAGATTACAGCGGATGATGCAAGCCATCCAGCGATACGACCTCAGGTTCACATACAGATCTGGACAAGAAATTACCGTGGCTGATACCCTATCACGTTTACACATGGAAAACACAGACCCAGAAGAAGATCTACAGGCTGAACTCCACGTGCATAACGTTATGAAACACATCCCAATCAAAGACCAAATGGTGCAAAGCATCGAAGACAGTACCAAACATGTCCCAAAAATGCAAGTTCTAGCCGACACCATCAAAAAAGGATGGCCAGAGAACAAAAAACAGTGCCCAGCTGAAATTCAGGAGTACTGGAATTACAGAAACGAACTGGCAGCATACCATGGAATCCTCTTAAAGGGTGATCGAATCATAATACCGGGATGTATGCGCCAAGAAATCATGACGCGTCTTCACACAGCCCAACTAGGCATTTTCAAAACGAAACAACGTGCGCGCTCATGCGTTTTCTGGCCGACCATCACTGCCGACATCACCAAGTATATCTCCGGATGTGAAATATGTCAACGATCCAGAGATTGCCAGCCAAAGGAACCTCTCATGAATTCTGAAATTCCTGAGTTTCCATGGGAACATGTGGATACCGATTTACTGTTCTGGGAGGGAAGAAATTACTTGGTAACCACTAACTACTATAGTAGATACATCGAACTTGACAAGCTAGATAGTACAAGCTCGGGAGCCATAATAACCAATCTGAAAAGCCAATTCGCACGACATGGGATCCCACGAATACTTACCTCTGACAACGGCCCCCATTTCGCAGCAGACGAATTCATTAAAATTCGCAGAACAGTGGAGAATCACACACCGCACGTCCAGCCCCAGATACCCTCAGAGCAACGGCCTCAGTGAAAAAGCGGTCCAAACCGTAAAAAGGCTTATGTCAAAAGCACTGACTGACAGATTAGACCCATACCTAGCTTTACTTGAGTATCGGAACACTCCCGTAGACGATTTAGCATCACCAGCGCAACTGTTGATGAGTCGCCAGTTAAGATCGATTATGCTGTCAGTAGAGCATAACTTCGTGTCAAAAATCGTTCCCAAAGAGGAATACAAGGCAGCAAGACAAAAGCAGCAAGAAGCCGAGAAGGAGGCTTACGTCAGAGGTACAAGTATGATCAAACCTTTTGCAAAGGCCAGCAAGAATAGCTCAATAAAACTGGGCAGGCAAATGAAAGATGGATTAAGGCCACAGTAACCGGTATATACGACGAATCAAGCAGTCGCTCAGTGACTGTTAAGACAGAAGATGGAGCTGTATATAGACGCAACAGGAAGTTTATACGCGCCAGACCCACCACAAACGAGTGCACCTACCTGCAAAACAACGTGATGCCGTTAACGAACATGGAGGTGCCCATGGAACCTGAACCATCGTGCAAATCCCCCTAAATCACGAGCCCATCAAGCGATATCAGTCGGAGATTTAGCCCACCTGAAGAATCCTTTCAGACACCAAGAGCAAACCGACAACCAAACCCTAAGGAACCACAAAGCACACCTTCTGGTTCCAAAGCCGCAGCTACAGTGCACCCGGTACAACCAAATCTGAAGACGACAAGGTCGGGAAGGGTTATAAAGGAGCCGGCCAGATTAAACCTAAAGCCATGAAACCCCTGTTGGATCACTTGAAGAAGAACAAATCCAAAAAAAGGAAGATGTAGAGTTCTACATTCAAAGTGATCAGACATTGATTTTTCTTACTGATTTTTATATTTATTTTGTAGGTGCTTGGGTCACACTATAAGCTTACTTACTTACGTGGTTGATATTTGCCTGGTTGCCGCATACCTGCTTGATGCATAAGAGAAAACTCCACACTGCTTTTTCGGTATTCACATTTTCTGCAGCAGTCATAGCAGTAGCAAGGCTTCAAACCAAAAATGGATACCCCTTTAGAGGAGACGACTCTTCGACAAAAGTCAATAATTAGTTTTGCATGTTTGTAGTCCCTTTGTTGGCTTGAAATACCAGACTGTTTGTTTTGGTTGCTTGTGTAATCCGAAGCATTCATTAGTTCTTGAATCAGAATATTAAGATGAGCACAGGCTGAACGTCCCATTCCCCGCTGAAGTCTTTTACTCTACCTCTTGTCCATCCGGTTGCCGCTTTGAGACTTCCCGTTAGTTATTGTTCTAATCTGTAGATACACAGCTGAAAATCGGTCCGATCTTCTACAAACGTGCAAGCCTTTTTTTAAAGACTGGAAAAGCGTTGGGCTTGTATGCTCAAGTCTGTTCATTTGCTGTAGCCTCACTAGCCTCGTGTCGTTGTTGTGAGCAGCTACTGTGAGGCAGGGGAACATGTCGGAAAGCGTTTGCAAATGAAGTTTCCATTGAGCTCTACGTTCATCTCTGAAAAAATTTATAGGAATGGCCACAGTTTTCCTGCTCGAGTTTCGTGACTACGCTTTGATTTAAGAGCTGGCAGAGAAGCTTTGACTTTAATAGGACTTGAAGACTGTGAGGTATGTTCAAAAGAAGCTAGCCTATCCATTGTTTTCTCATATAGGTCTTTGATTTCACTAAGCTCAATCATATGCAATCCAAGATCTGTATTCAAGCCAAGTTCTGCATCTGAATCCTCGTCTACAAGTTCCTTTATCGGCATCGAGTGAATTGATGTGTCTATAACTGTACGGATCCGCAGTTCTCAAGAAATAGCTTTACCACTTAGAAGATGAGGAAGCGTAAGTCAATTCAAAGATTTCTTTCAGTCTAGATCGATTTATCAAAGATTCAATGAGGACAAAACTCATGATGATGTGGAGTCCTCTTAGTGTAAACACAACTTTTGCAGTGCTATTTCCAAATCCTTCTGAAGCAATAATGTTCATGCACATTCACCACAACGGCTGTTTAAAAGGTTACTACCAGAGTAAATCCATACAGCTCACCCTGATGGGCAATGAATGTCATTGTAAGAAGGATACATTTCCCTTTAACTGAAGGAGGATTGATCATAAAAAGAAAGAAAATATTATCCACCGTATATCTCAATCATTCTCTTTGAGAAACACTATTTACCAACAATAAAATGTTTCCTTAATTTTGATGACTCACGGCTAAACATATCCATCACGTCTTTCATATTTTAGCTCTGATTTCAGCTTGGCACCATCTACCATGAATGTTGAGTGTAACTAAAATGTTATCTAGAAGACAAAACTGATCAGTAAAATTACTGCTTACGCGTTCTTCCAAACTCGAATGTCAGCAAAATGGGTCGGCTTCTTCTTACGGATAACCGCATCTATTGATAATTTCTCACCAAGAGTGTAGAAGAACATTGCAGATGCCGGATAATTTTGAGGTGTGTGCAAACCCATTTATATGACTCGATGTGCGTGGGGGGGGGAGAAATATGCCAGACACTAGGCATATAGCCTTTCCGTATTAGAACAGTAATTTTGTTTCTGCATTGATCTGACTTTGTGTAAGATCCAACGTGTATTAATGCAAGCTTTATCTAGTGTGTGTTTTTGTTTATGGGGGGGGGGAAGCAAACGGCTCAGAGATGGCCAAAACAAACAACTAGCTCCATACTCATGATATATGTCCCGATTTTCCTATCACTAACTTTTAAAATTGCAAGTAATTTTTTTAATGGCTATTTTAGCAGAAAAGACGAAAACACGTCCATTTTGCCTCGATCAATTTTGGCTGATTTCTTAAACATTTTAGAAGATTTTATCTGGTTAGTGTGACACCAAAATCAAAACATTAGAATTTGTTTGACGGAAGCCCTAAAATTAATTTAGATTGACTGTACTATTAGGATCTTGATATCTTGCGTAAAAGCTGCTCCATTTCCACTTCTGTATTCAGCTGTTAGAATATCAGCAATGCAGATTCCATAGCTATTAAGTGGCATATGATTTATTTTCTCTATTAAAACCATGAAATACCTCAGGACTGTCACAATTCCAATGCTGATGCGAGAATATTCCTGCTTGGTAATCTCGAAGTTGTCCGGCATTAAACACTTTAAATTTGTTATAACACGACTCAGTGGCATTAGCGTTTTCCAAGTATCCACAAATAAATCGTATCAATTTGTCTTGAATAGGTTGCACTCGTTTAAAATTTGAATAAAAAGTGCCTGACCATAGCACACATCCTTATTAAGCACAAATATGTGCTAAAGCATTATACAAAAGCAATAAAATTTGTGGTGGTAAAAAACTCTTAAAATGTCAAATAGCTCCAAATCCATGGGCAATTTCTGTTGCAACAATGTCAATATGTTGTTTCATTGCAAGATTGTAATCTTGGTAGAAACCAAAGTATCGCATCTCGTGCACAAATTTTAACAGGCTCCTTCGCAAACAAAATTTGTCCATCAATTCCGGGGGCTCATTTACTCTTGAATATAAAATAAAGCTAGTCTTTGCGATATTAACATATAGTAAGCTCAAAGTAGCAAATCAGAAAATGAGGTCATACAAGAATTTTGCGGGTAAAACCTCATAGTATAAACTTATACCAAATACAGCGGAGGACTAAGCACCAATCCCTGTGGAGCCCCACAAGTTACACGAAACGGGGCATCATCATTCATACATTAATAAACCTACCATTCAAATAACTTCCAAACCATTTTAACTTTGTTTTTTTCATATAACTATAAATTCCAATATACTCAATAAAAAAAGGAAGGGGAGGGGGTATGATTTTTTCTAAGGAGGGTGTGTTTACAAAAAAAAACTCCAAAATTTATAAGAAATTGTTTGTCTGTATTTTCATTGCTTTTTTCAACAGTTGTACTTAAGTATTGGGGAAGGGGGTTCAACCCAGTTACTCCCTTCCCTCTGGAAAAGTCGAAAGTGTTCATAAGAATGGAAAAAAACTTCTTTTTATAATCATATTAATTAAAATTCCCCTCCCCTAAAACAAGTACAGATTGTCAAAAAAAATTAACAGCCACGTTTCATTATTTTTACTCCCGTGTTGACAAAAAAGGGAGGAAAATAATGCTTTTCTTCTATTTTTATTTCGTTTAAAGATTTAAAAATACATTTTTATTGAAAAAAATATGTATTTTATAAAGTTTAGTTTCTATAGGGCCAAATCTGAGATTTTTTCTGGAGAAAGTATATGTTTTCTTCGTGGGGGGGGGGGTTAAGTACAAAAAATTACAAAATACATCAAAATTTTGTTGTTTGTATCTTTGTAGCTTTTTAAAGAGTAGAATTCAACCTATGGGTAATGGAGGGTGGGTGCTGAAATACGGTAACATCTTTTACTCCGGATAAGGTCATGAGTTTTTATTTTACAAGACATAGCTTTGCTCTTGACTTTTGTTAAAAAAAAGAGGTTTGTTTCAACCCTGGGGGAATAGTTATTTGACCTTTGGGCTATTTTTAACGAAATGGCTATTTCCAAAATTTGATTAAATGCATTTTGGGGAAAAAAGGCGCTGGATTGGGGCGGTAGTTACCATCCGAACAGTTATGGTTCTTATAAATGGTTCTAGAACTTTCGATTTACAATCGAATGAGTCTCCTCCAAAGCTTAGAAGACCATCTTTTCTGTAGAACCTTTTATGTTAATAATGGACAACTTGCATAACTAACAGCCCTTCCCCAGGGGCTATGTTATTTCGTCTTAGGAAGCATTTTTTTTTTTTTTTTTTTTTTTTTTTTTTTTTTTGGGCATTTGGCATTTGGGCTATTTTGAACAAAATTTCTAGCTGAAAATTTTTATCACATGCATTTGGGGAAAGAAGGACATGTGGGAATTATTGCCATCTCATCACTTTTAATTTCTAAAAAAAAATGCTAGAACTTGCGATTTACAATTGAATGAGCCCCCTCTAAAATTTATACGAACACCCATTCCATAAAAACCGTACATGTTATAACAGGGAGCTAGCATAGCCAGTCAGCGACACCTGGGAGCTGCCCCCCAAGCAAAATCTCCTCCAAAGCTTATATCAACTTGGCTTCCATAAAAACCTGATTGTTAACAATGGGCAATTTGCCTTTTGAAAAAATGGCAATCTTAAAATATTGATCGGATGCGTTTGGAGAAAAGGGGTCGTGTGTGGGGGGGATAAATTGCCCTCCGATCATTTTGACTCTTAAAATAGGTCCTATAATTTCCAATTTTCAATTGAATGAGTCCTTGCCAAAATTTAGGAGACTACCCCTTCCATATGAAGTGCCTTTGTAGAAAAATTAATAAAACGTTGAAGCCTTATGGTTCTTTATTAAAGGCCACACTGTCGCGTTACTTCTGATGGGCAATAAAATAGTCATTATCTAAATCATTATCGAAAATTTGAAGCAAAATTATTATTAACAACTTGACTGAAGAGAAACTTAATTATCCAGTAAAATGTCTTGTTATGAGAAGCTTATTAAAACATATTTTCTTATTACTGATGATTGGCAATTTCTACTCGGCTGCTATGCTAATCCTATGGTATGTCTTTTTTTTTAAATTGGCGTATCAATAGTTTTAATAAGTGAAAGAATGTTTGCCTGTTATAATCATTCTGAAGAATGATTTGCCTGAAAGAGCGTTTTTGCTTAACATGGTCGTTCATTCATTCAATAGCTTGTAATTGCCCATCGCCCTCCGTCCCTTTCTGAGACAGGAATGGATTAATTACTTAAGACATGTGTAACAATAGATGATAAAGTTGAGGTCAAATCCCAATTGAGGAGGTTAGAAACTGTCTGGCATCACTTTGTCAATTAGACTTTGTCCTAGATTGGACCAACAAGTTTTTCACTGTCAAGAACTGACATTAAGAGGTTAAAGATTCGTTTTTCAATCAACCAAATTAATTTCGATGACTCTGATGTTGGCATTGATAAATTTCGAAAGTGAGTTTTCTTCCATATTATCGACTTTTACAATTCTTTAGATTCCAATTTGTCACTTTGAGGAGGTTTGAGAGAAAATTGATTAAAAGAGGCGAGTAATCGTTTGCCATCATTCTTTTGCACGCCTTTAATTGGGTAAACAAGATGTTCAGAGTCAGTAGGGGGGGGGGGGTTCATCATTAGCTAAAGATTCTTTTTAATTCATTCAGATATGGATGACTGGAAAAATTCTAAGACAAACATAAATATTCAATCCAATTCCTAATTCATGATGGTGCTGATAAAATAAATTCCCAGAGGAGTTAGGTTTTCTCAAAAGTCACGTTAATTAATTTAGAAAATTGTACACTTGTTAGACTAGAAAACACATTCATGTCTGAAACGTGAAACTCAATTTTATACTTATTTATTACTCTACTTACTTCAATTTGTTAACCCTTTCTAACTGAACAAGATAAGTCAATTTTGTCAATTTCCAAATCTAAGCATGTTTCTTTTCTTTCCCCAGCAAAATGACTTTGGGACATAATGTATATCCAACTGATTTACAAATCGTAAGATTACTTTCATGATTTCGTATACTGCCTATCATGAACATCTTCTCTGCATGTTGGAACATTAAAAGCTTTGGGTTGCAACAAATCTAGACAAAGAACGTCAGAGCATCTTCAACCCGGTGCTCAGGAGGATAGAGGAGCCCTAGCCCCTCCCTCTTTTCTTATGTTTTTACGGATTTTCTTAACATCTCATATTTTTCATGTAATAGATATACGCCTGTTTCTCCTTTTTCAATTTCTCCTCACCCCAGACATACTAAACGTATATACCCCCCCCCCTTTAAGAATAAAATGCATGCTGGTGTGTGTATCTACTCAGCGTAGGAACAATTAAAGCCAACAACACTCGTTTGTACCATTTACGTTTGACAATGGGCCTAGTGCCTCAACAGTGCTTTATCCCTTAGAGTAACTAATTTAGCCTTATAAAAAGAAAATATTTTAATTCCTAACAACAATTAGACGGTATTGTTAAGCAAAACGAAGGTTATTTTTGTTCTTCTATGATCACATCTGATAACAATTATTGAAAAACCTTATTGGAACCGAACAAAATGTTGAATGTTCTTTTCTAAGAAACATCTTTTTCTATTAAAAGTATACCAAAACTTGAAACGAGCAAAAATAAAGCAATATAATGACTCACACTTAAGACAAGGAAAAATACTATGAATGAAGTATCGAAAACCAAAACGAAGAGAAACTAAAATGAACAATCACCTAAAATATAAAGGTAACCTAATTTTTGAAATTCTACAGACATTGATATATCATCCGTCATTTTATTTGAATTCATTTTGTTGATATAACTCGTGCAATCTGCGAAGCAACAATTCTTGTCCGTTTTAAGTTTCAACTTCGCCCTTTACGTCCGTAAGAAATAATTTGGTTTTCTAAATTAATTTTTGCTCATGTTAATTATTTTTAAGCATGAACAATAAAGCTCAGAAAAAGGAATCTTTGTTTAATTTAGAGAATCAAACTGAAAAGGTCAATATGATTTTTTGTAAGAATAAAACATTAAATATAGGCTCTACTTCCTACCCTCCTTAAACTTTTCGACGCGATATCTTAAACTTTGTTACATAACTAAAGAGTAAAAAGAATATGTTGCCACTAGCATCTTTGAGAATGTGTGTCCATAAGAAATTGAATTATTTTCATCGAAGTTAAAATGAATAAAAGACATTTTTTACATGAGGTTTTTTTTGCAAAGTATATTTTTAGTTTTTGCTCACTAATGTTGATTAGAGGGGAGAATATAAGAAAATAGTTAGTAAATATCGAGCTATGGGCTTTTGATCATGGAGCCTATAATGGTACCTCTATTATGCTATCCAGCCTTTCCACTACAGAAGGTGCCGTTTGGCACTTTACGATAGAGCTATAAAAGGCACTAGCTGAGAGACGAACTTGCTTCTAACTGAGCCATTAAAAATATCTCTAAGATGTTGCGATAACATCCTAACCGGCCGAAGAAATAGCTAGAAATAAGTAATGACACGCAATATACTAGCCATATGAAAAGTGACTTTCCTTCTTTTTCGTGACAGGGGGGGGGGTCTTGTAGTTGAGGGTTTTAGACCAAGAAAAATCAATTTTGCATCAAAGAGTTTGCATCTTTGGGCTCAAGTTGGTGTTTTGCGGTACAAAATTGTATGATTGGTTGATGATCGATCATAAATCGTTGTAGTCACTACAACATTCATGTCGTTATGTTTTTTCTTATGAATAAAAAAGGAAGTCACCGCCACGTTTATGTCGCACATTAGAGCTGTTTTTCAAGATGGTGGTTCAAAACCTTCTTTGTAGGTTTTCAAACCAAAACAAATCAGTTACCTCTATTAGAATTTGAAGAGTAATTGTAACCAAATTTGGACAAAGATCGATGTTTTGCGGCATAAATGACAAAGAATGCCACTTTGCGGTAAGCTTTCAAGATAGGAAACCAATACCTCTTATTTAGGAATTTAGACTATCAAAAATCAAGTATTTATCTTAGAACCTCCACTCTCCGGAATTTGGGCATTTTCCTTTTTTTTATGTGGTCTAAACTGGCAGAAAACGACACTTTGCTGGGGGACGACCTCTTTTGATCGTTAAAAAAGGCAATAGGTTTAGCATTTTCTTTTAAAATGAGCCTTCTGAATATTCTACGACCAAAAGTTTGATGCAATTACCCTTGGAACATAAAAAAGAAAAAAAAAAATCTGAGACAAATCAGTTTTGCCAATGCAAAAAAGCGATTTTATTTTCCCTGTTGTTCAACGTGGGAGACTGTAATTCTCCTACACTGAGTTTTATGCCATGATGATTACAGTGTAAATCTTCCACTCTGATTCGCACCATTTTCTAGGGGCTTCAGGTTTTTTTCGAAAATTTCATAAATTTGTTTTTGCATTAAATGTTTACTATAATGATAGATCAGAATAATAGTTACAATTCCTGAATCAGCTTCAAACGATAGTTTTTTCTCACTAGACGATTTTATCTCAAACACAATTTTAAGTTTTCTGCAACTATGGTTACCGGTAACTGTTGTTCACTCTCTACTAGGTTGGTTGCAGGTATCGTGGCTACCATGATAAATGAAAAAAACGAGGTTTTATAAATGAAAGTAAGGAGCAACATTAAACCCTAAAACGAACAGAAATTACTCGGTATATGAAAGGGGCTTTTTTCCTCAACGCCCCGCTCTTTACGCTAAAGTTTGACTCTTTCTCTTAACTCTATTTTTAAAACAGTTAGAAACTTTAGCGTAAAGAGCGGGGCGTTCAGGAGGAAAAGCCCCTTTCATATTAGGATTAACTTCTGTTCGTTTTAAGGTTTAATGTTGCTCCTTACTTTCATTTAAAAAACCTTGTTTTTTTTTTTTTATTTAATTTCTGGGCGTTTTTGAATTAATGCATGTTTTATCTTGACTCTCCGCCCATAAATAATTAAAACGAAATTTGCATAATCATTAATTGCAATTAATCGGAAGCTTTTGAGGAAAAAGGAGCGAGAGAGGAGGCTTATTTGCCCTCCAATTTTTGATTACTTAAAAAAGCAACTAAAACTTTTAATTTTTTAGAAACGTATTCGTTGGTAAAAAATATACGTAATTTACGAATTAACTTTTGTAACGACCTTCTATATTCGTCTGTTTTTATTGCGTATATGAGGAAGTTCAACCCTCGTCAATACCTCGCTCTTTATTCCTTAAGAATGACCTCTGAATCACAAAGGCCGTAGAATAAATAATTGAAATTACTAAATTTACTTTAGCGTAAAGATTGAGGTATAACGAGGAGGTAAACCCCCCATATGCGTAATAATTTCTGTTCGTTTTAAGTTTTAATGCTGCTCCTTACTATCAGTAGAAAAAACTTTCAATATTTATTTTTTCATTGTTTTTTCAAATAATGCTAGAAAATCCTGCGCCCACTTTATTGAAATTCTCTCGCCCCAAGAGAATTTTCCCCATGGAAATATCCTCCCACGTAACTCCCCCTCAACTCTCCCCCCTAAACCAAAAAATCCCCCTGAAAACGCCTGTACACTTCCCAGTAACCATTACTACATGTAAACACAGGTCAAAGTTTGTAACTTGTAGCCCCTCCCACTGGGACTGCGGGGGAGTAAGTCATCCCGAAAGACATAGTTACCATGTTTTTCAACTATGGTGAATAAAATGGCTATCTCAGATTTTTGATCCTGTGACTTTTGGGAAAAATGAGCATGGGAGGGGGCCTAAGTGCCCTCCAGTTTTTTCCGGTCAATGGAAAAGGGCACTAGAACTTTTAATTTCCGTTAGGTTGAGCCCTCTCGCGACATTCTAGGACCACTCAGTCGATACTATCACCCCTGGGGAAAAAACAAACAAACAAAAAAACAAACAAATAAACACGCATCCGTGATCTGTCTTCTGGCAAAAAATGCGAAAATCCACAGTTTTGTAGATAGGAGCTTGAAACTTCTACAGTAGGGTTCTCTGATACGCTGTCTGATGGTGAGATTTTTGTTAAGATTGTATGACTTTTAGGGGGTGTTTCCCCCTATTTTCTTAAATGAGGCAAATTTTTTCAGGCTCTTAACTTTTGATGGGTATAACTGATCTTGATGAAACTTATATATTTAAAATCAGCATTAAAATGCGATTATTTTGATGTAACTATTGGTATCAAAATTCAGTTCGTTACCACGAACTGTTTGATACATATGCCGTTTTGAGGTGAGAGAGGAACATATAAAAGTTTTAACTTTTCATTCTGGCTGATTATTCCCCCTTTAGGGTGTTGCATTATTTTAACAAACTATTTTGACTTTCTAGTCTTTTGCTTTTATCCTTTGTCTTCAACCGCAATCAACCTTTCAAGTTCTGGAATGAGCAAACAAGTTTTTGACCGTCAGGAGCTGTCACCAGCAGGTTCAGGGTTTATATTTCAGCTACCCAAATTGATATTGGTGACTGTGGCTCTGACGTTGATGGATTTAGACAAGAAATATCGAGCTTATTAGATTATCAACAACAAATACACTTCATGGAGTGAAATTTAGCATCAAAACGAGAAAAATTATTGCTTCTCAACATATTTCATTAAAATTGACCAAAATAAAAAAATTTGCGAGATTTTCTTAAACCTGCAGAATTTGCAGAACTAGTGCTTTATTTTAAGTGATTTTTATTTTTTTTGGGGGGTGGGGATTACAAAAAAAAACTTTAAAAAAGAAACATCAAAAACTTGTTTACATACACTTTTGTGAAGTTTTTACGGGCTGGACAATGTTTTTTTGGGGGAGGGTCCAACTTTCTAACTTCCCTCTCCTGGATGCACCCCTGACTCTGGAATATTTTTTACAGCAGAAATGGAAAGTATTTTATGGTGTTTAGAACTCACTTAATCTGGTGCACCTTTCGCAAAATGAGCCGAATTCAATGAATGGCTCTCTTTTCAGTCTTTAAACAGATATTTAGGGACTAATTTTGTAGACAAATCTAAAGTCAAGGTGTCTGAAGACTGTTTGGATTAAAAACTTACTTTGGAATTTTGCATCGGAAGGTGAAATTCTTTGTAGTATTGTCAGAAATAGCTGGGTTTATAGAGTTTATATTATTCTTGATGATTCCTTGGCTTCCAACAACACCACAGTGTGTTTTTACAATTTAAAATATTATAATATCAGCAGCCATTGATGAGTTGCCTTATAAATCAGTCTATCATATTTGTTCAATAAAATCTGTTATGTTTTTACTGAAGTTTTTGTAGAGAATTTAAACTGTATTGGCCTACCAAATCTGTATTTCTTTTTCTTTTTGTTTCGTGGGTTTTGCGTATGTTGACTTGTGCACTAAAAGTCATCGATACCATGGTCAGTGAAAGATTATTGGAATGACTAATTGTAAATTAGTCATTCTTCTTTGCAGGCCACTTATGACTATTCTTGTCGTAAAATAACGTTTTGTTTTTGTGTGGGTTTTGTATTTTCAGTAAAGTACTAGTTTTAAAGAGTTCTACACCTGAAGTTAGACGTTACTAGTCAGTTTCCTTAAACTAGTTAAAAAGAGGTAGGTTGTATAAGCTGAAAAGAAACAGTTTCGTTCATCTTAAAGTAGAATTATGCTGTTTACTCTAATTGGAACGAAAAATGGGTCATTATTTATATGTATTTTAAATATATGACAAACCTCACAATTTGTTTTTTCTGTATTGGGTAGCTTAATGACAAAAAAAGGACAATATTGTTCTCTAGAGAAACAGAAAAAAACATTAACAGAAAACAAGACAGAAACCACATCTGTTAGAGTAAATATTGTTTTTGCAAATTCGGCTGAATTTATCTAAAATAAAATTGTTTATGCAACAGATCGACCCTTCAGCCTCTGAAGGCCCCTAAGTCTCCAGTATAGGGCTTCTGACGATGATATTGAATGCAGAGAGTTACCTTTTACTTTTTCTAACCCACTCAAGCCCTAGACATTGGCCGAAAAGGACAATCTCTGGCACTCTATCATCCTTCATCCGCAGAACGTGCCATAGACATTTCGACCTTTTTCTCATTATAGCCCTGAAAAGCGGGATTGAACCAAACTTTTCGTAGAGCCTACTGTTTGAATTACGGTCAGTCAGCCGGTTACCCAGAACAATCCATAGGCAAGTTCTCTGGAAAAATATCTAGCAAATCTTCATCCGCACTTCGGAGCACCCATGCTTCAGAACGATTCTTGACCACTGTCATCACTGTAGCTTCCAATATTCTAATCTTGGTTTGCAGACTTATCTTTCTATTCTTCAAAAATTTTTAACTGTGAAAAAAACACCCTGAGCCTTGGCTATTCTACTTTTAACATCTTCAAGGCTCCCACCGACTTTACTAATAATACTGCCAAGGTAACAGAAGCTGTCCACTTGATCGGTCTTTTCGTTACCAACGTCACCTTTTCATCTTCACTTATTTCTTGCCTCAGTGACTTAGCCTTCTTAGCATTAATTTTTAAACCTCTACTAGCATCCACAGCTTACAAAACCTCTAAAAATTCATTCATTTTGCTCAAACTTTCAAGATGCTTGAATCATCAGCACAATCTAAGTCCAGGAGAGTTTTTCTTCCTCATTTGATTCCATGGTCTTCCATTACCTTTATTCTGCTCCTTAAGACAAAGTCCATCAAAATGATCAATCTAAAGGGAGATAGAACACAACCCTACTTAACCCTGATCTAATACAAAATTCATGACAATTAACATATCGTCGCTTGCTCGTTTTTTTGCGTTTTTTTGCCATTACCCTGTGGGCAAACAAAGAAGAAAAGAGCAGACAACAGGGCTTCCCATGCAAAAATAAAATTTTTCTCGTTTTTCAAGATGACAAATTGTACATCTCTGGTAAGGGTTTTAATAAATGAAATTTCAGCTATATACTTTTGATTTCATTTTAGTCATTTTGAGGATTTTCTGGGTCTTTCCGTAATTCCCAAAAACTAATATGTGCGTGTTTGTAATTTCAATCTATTGTTCAGTTAAGTCAGTTTAAAAAGTACAATATTCAAATTATTTTCAACTGATAAGGTTTTGTCACTAAATAGTTGCTTTGAAAACATGTTTTAATGTTTCAGTTGCCATAATGCGAACTGTGGTTTACTCTTTACCAGGCTCCAGCAGCTGCTTCAGCCACGATTCTCAAAAATATCCTTCCGTGACTAAAATTTACTGTTCACAAAAACCTGAAAAAAATTACCCATATATGAATCAGTTTTAGTTCACAATAATTTTACTACCGGATACTTTTTTGTTTGAAAGTATGTTTTATAAATATTGGTTAAGCCCTATCTTCATTTTACACTTTCCAGGCAAAATCAGCTAAATGAAAGCAGCCTTTCGCTCACCAGATTATCTTGTCTTAAAAAAAGGCGAAAAAAAATTCAAATTCTCATGATTCGCATTATGAGCCTTAGAGAATTTTAGCAACCAGTGGGTTTTACTAATCACCATCTGCCAGGTTTTACGACTAATGAAATGGTAAAAATTTATTCACTGTTTTCAAGTTCCAAACTAATACCCAAGTGCTAAGGGATCTATGAAGGGTTGCCACCCTTACCACTGAAATGTTAAATTTTCCTGATTTTATAGATAGACAAATTTTTTATTCAAGTAATCACAAATTTTGGGTTTTATTGTTGTCCCCATCACCAAAAAAATTCTGTTCACGTTTTTCAAGTTTTCTGCGTTTTATTAATCTAGCAACGGTCAAAACACAGACCTTTTAAGAAAAATTAAATAAAAAAAACAAGTTTTTTTAACTGAAAGTAAGGAGCAAAATTAAAACTTAAAACGAACAGAAATTACTTCGTATATGAAAGGGGCTGCTTCCTCACCAACATCCCGCTCTTGACGCTAAAGTTTGACTCTTTCTTTCAACTCTTCTTTTTAAAACAGTAAAAAACTTTAGCGTAAAGAGCGGGATGTTGGTGAGGAAGCAGCCCCTTTCATATACGAAGTAATTTCTGTTCGTTTTAAGTTTTAATTTTGCTCCTTACTTTCAGTTTTAAAAAACTTGTTTTTTTTTATTTAATTTCTGAACGTTTTTCAATCAATGCATGTTTTGATTTTGGCTCTCCGCAGAGGAATAATTAAAACGAAATTTGCATATTTATTATTTTTTTTTTGCTAAATGACTTTCTCATAATTTTTATTGAATGATTTTGAGAAAAAAGAGCGGGGGAGGAAGCCTAGTTGCCCTCCGATTTTTTGGTTAATTAAGATAAAGGCAACTAGAACTTTTAATTTTTAACGAATCTTTTTTTTAGTAAAAGATATACGTAACTTAAAAATTAGCTTACGTAAAGAAGTTTTGAATTCTCATGTTTTTATTACATATATGAGGGGGTTCGCCCCCTCGTCAGTACCTCGCTCTTTACACTAAAGCTTAGATTTTGTCCCAATTCTTTAAGAATGACCCTTGAATCACCAAAGCCGTAAAATAAATAGTTCAAATTACTAAAAATACTTTAGCGTAAAGATCGGGGTATAAGGAGGAGGTGAGCTCCTCATATGGGTAATAATTTCCGTTCGTTTTAAGTTTTAATGCTGCTCTTTACTTCCAGCTGAAAAAACTTTTTCATATTTCTTTTCTCATTGTTTTTTTTTTTTAATAATGCTAGTAAATCCTGCGCTCCCTTCATGAGAATTTTCTTCTACCATGACAAATTCCTCGATGGAAAGCTCCCCCAGCCTATCCCCCTATTCTCAACCCCTCCCCCCAACCAAAAAATCCTACTGAAAACGCCTACACACTTCCCAATAACCATTACTATATGCAAGCACTGGTCAAATTTTGTAACTTGTAGCCCCTCCCCCAGGGACTGTGGGGGAGTAAGTCATCCCAAAGACATAGTTTTTATGGTTTTTGACTATGCTGAACAAAATGGCTATCTCAAAATTTTGATCCGTTGACTTTAGGAAAAAATGAGCGTGGAAGGGGGCCTAGATGCCCTCCAATTTTTTTGGTCACTTAAAAAGGTCACTAGAACTTTTCATTTCCGTTAGAATGAGCCCTCTTGCGACATTCTAGGACCACTTGGTCGATACGATGACCCCTGGGAAAAAAAAAACAACAAATAAACACGCACCCGTGATTTGTCTTCTGGCAAAAAATACAAAATTCCACATTTTTGTAGATAGGAGCTTGAAACTTCTACAGTAGGGTTCTCTGAGACGCTGAATCTGATGGTGTCATTTTCGTTAAGATCCTACGACTTTTAGGGGGTGATTCCCCCTATTTTCCTAAATAAGGCAAATTTTCTCAGGCTCGTAACTTTTGATGGGTAAAACTAAACTTGATGAAACTTATATATTTAAAATCAGCATTAAAATGCGATTCTTTTGATGTAGCTATTGATATCAAAATTCAATTTTTTAGAGTTTTGGTTACTATTGAGCCGGATCGCTCCTTACTACAGTTCGTTACCACGAACTGTTTGACTCTTGATGTCTCCCTCGTTCCCAATAAGGAGCATAAATTGCTGTTAAATTGAGCTTAGAAATACTTAGAAAATTCCAAAGGATATTGGATTTTGATTAAATTGAAAGTTATTGATAGAATCTGTCATTTTTGAAGCAGTTACACTGTTTTTACAAGCAGTCAATACTGCTTGTATTTAAATTTTTTAAATTTTGTAAATTTTTATACAATAAAAAGATCGAACCCAGAGATCGAACCATGCTGCAGGAATGCACTACAGGGCCGACGCAGGGATCTTAGTAGTCAAGAAGGGTCGTTAATCCGATACAAATACAGTAGCTCAGCTGGTAAAGCGTTATGTTCCAGGTTCTAGGTCCGAGAGGTTCCAGGTTCGAACCTTGGCTTTGGCATTAATACAAAAGAAGAAAAAAAAACTAAAAAAGAAAAAAAACTAAAAAAAAAACTAAATAACAGGTAAAAACTACTGAAAAACTAAAAAAGCTAAAAAACTAAAAAAAAACTAAAAAGAAGGTGAAAACTAAAAACTAAAAAAGAAAAAACTAAATACTAATAAAAGAACTAAAAACTTAAAAAGAAAAAATAAATGAAAAAAAAAATAAAAATAAAAAAACTAAAAAAGGTAAAAACTACAAAAAAACTAAAAAGAAAAAAGAAAAAAAACTAAAAAGCTAAAAAATAGGTAAAAACCAAAACAAAACTAAAAAGAAAAAAAGGAAAAAAACAAAAAATTTATTTCATCATATACCAATTCAAAAACGGATGTATATACAGACCGGGACACAGGGAATATAAATGACGACCGGGACAGTCAAAGAAATTACAGACTGGGACACCGGGACAAAAATGACGACTGGGACGAGTGTGTCGACTGACGTCATGTTTGTGTGTCGACTGACGTCATGTTTGTTGACTATAAATGACGACTGGGACACAGGGACACAACTACAACGGGGACGCCGGGGGGCACATGGGGATATATAAATGACGATGGGGACACAGGGAATGTTTGATTAGCAATCACCATCAACAAAGCTCAAGGGCAATCATTAGAATAATGAGGTATAGATCTGAATACGGATTGTTTTTCCCGTGGACAATTATATGTTGCATGTTCAAGAGTCTGTAAACCTGACAATCTATTTATATGTACAGACAATGGGACAGCGAAGAATGTTGTATATTCGCAAGTTTTACGTAGTTAAAAACGTATATATATATATATATATATATATATATATATATATATATATATATATATATATATATATATATATATATATATTCACAGGTGGGATACAGGGACACAACTACAATGGCGCGTAACTAATATGGCGCGTAACGACTTACACGCGGGAGGGGGGGCTTGGGGGGCGAAGCGCCCCGACCAACTAGGTGTTGGGGTGGCGCGAAGCGCCATCCCAACAGCTAGTTACTTAAAAAAACGAGACGTCGTAGGAGACTTTCACTTGCAGTTATCTAAACAACAACAAGAATTAATTGTAAAAATAATATTTTGGCTTTTGTTGGTGAGTCCCTGTAGAATTCAATCCCCGCAGGCTCCATCATTTTAATTTATTTTTTTTATTGAAAGTTTTCGCATAAAATCACACCAGAGGAGATAAAAGTAATTTATTAAATTTTGTATAAAAATTGTTGTATTTAAAACTTTACAGTATTGCAGATTATGCTTTTTCTTAAAGAATGACGTAAATTTTATGCATTCGAGAGTGTGTGGAAGGGTCTATTCAAGATGTAAATTCTAATCAATAGGTGGAGGAAAACTTTTGATTTAAATTATTTAAAACCGTTGTCAATTTCAGAATAATAACTGGTGATAATCTGAACTTGCCACTGTGTAAATGTAATAGTTTTCCTGTTTAACTCATGTATTCGTGCATAAGGCAACTAGAATCTTGATTAATGATGTTTAATAGCCCCTGTAGGGGGTAAGCTGACTTCCTAATTATTACTCTTGCTTGTAAACAGTTTAAATGATTTAGTATTCTCTGAGAAACCTTTACACGTTGCATGCCTTAAGTGCATATGGGTTTTTTCTCTTGGGTGGAGTTGACCAAAGCTAAAGCTGACAGTTAAAAATAATCCAAATTTTCTTCTTATGAGGTTCGCAGATATTTCAGCCCACGAACAAAGTGTTATAAGGGTGTCAATGTAATTCCATATTGATCGGGGTCCTTAATCATTCAATAAGGATGGGTCGCTATAACGAAATGACCTAACCTATTTAAGTTGAAAAATAAAACAGTTTATATTTTACTGGGAATTTTCAATATCCTGGTTTATGTTGAAATTCACCGGTGAATGTCCAAAATTCCTTTTTATCTGCTTGAATTCAATTGGCTCTGTGAATCAGCTTTTTCAGTTTTATGCAAGCTTTGATGATGAAAGTTAAAATTAGGTTAGGTTGGGTTAAATTAGGTTATAAACCTCAAAAACAGGCTAAAGGCCTAACCTGTCACCATCAAACCTTGCATAAAATGGAAAAAGTTAACTGGCAATGTTGACTAGATCCAAGGAGAAAAAAAATATTTCGGACATTCACCACTGAATCTCGACATTTACTAATTTTGGACATTCACAGTAACACATACACTATTCAAGGAATTCTTCTTTAATAATGCGTATGGAATATTTAGGATTACCTTATTTCCTATGTAGTTCAAAATCAAAAATTCGGTTAGAAAACCTTAAGATATACTATTTATATATTATATATATATATATATATATATATATATATATATATATATATATATATATATATATATATATATATATATATATATATATATATATATATATATATATATATATATATATATATAGGCTATAAGAAACTTATACCCCTTGTCTGTTATTTTTACTATTCTTTATCGCACATAAAATTTAATTTTAATTGGTTTTAATTCAACTAAACTTCTGATTTTCAATAGCCAACATATTTAGTGCAGCGAAATATCGAGAATATCGAAATATGAAATATCGAAAAAAGAATACTTCTGCAAAAAACTCAACACTATATAATTAACTTCAAATAATTAATAATTAACTTCAAACGTATTCTCCCTTGGCTTAAAAGCAAAAAACTACGAGTAATTTAGATATATACATATAAATTTTACTTTTATTCAAGCCTACTCTTAAAACATGTCTGTCAGTTTATCGTTTTGGGTTCTTTCTGAGTTTCGTCGAGTTTTTTTTTTTTTTTTTTGCATTTTCATTTGTTAATTTTTTTTGTGATTTCTTGCTTTAAGAAACGTAGTTAGAGATGATGTGAATATCATTTACTATTAGATGTACTCAGTAAATACCTCCTGTGTGCGGGCCAATTCCATACATTAGGAATATGGTCGTTTTATTTGGTTCTAGTCAAATTATACTCAAACTTGTCGATTAAACTAAAACTACACGCAAATTCAGCGCTCATAAGAATTATAGCACGAATAACACTGGGAACAATTTGTTATATATTTTCTGTTGCTTGGGATTTTTTTTTTTTTTTTTTTTTTTTTTTTTTTTTTTTTTTTTTTTTTTTAGCTTTTGTAGGGAGTTTTAATAGACTAAAGCCTATTTGGAGGAGCAGAAAATATTCTTTATGAGTGAAAGTACGTCAATTGTATAGCAATGTGCTCTCCATACTCCTCTACCCTAGGTACTGGAAATGAATCAACTGCTTAAAAAGAGAATTCTTGCATTCAAAAATATGTGCCTGAGGAAAATTTTAAATATAACCTGGCAACAGAAAGTAATTACTACTGTTCTAAGGATGAAAAAGGTGGATATATTTAGGACATGTCTTCCGCATGAAAGAAAGCTGCCTTCCTCGTACACCTTACGGCTGGAACACAGGGGACAGAAGAAGAAGGGGTCGTCCAAAGAAGACATTGCGGCGGAATTTAGACCGAAATCTGGGGATGGTTGAGAATTCGTTAATACCTGAAAGGGAAGATGTCACCGCTGCAGCATCGTTCTGGGACGAGTGGAGAGGCTTCGTCGACGTCCTATGCAACACTAATGACACAGGAAGAACTAAGGTAAGATAAGGGTTAAAATGGCACGCTGATTGAAGAGCTGTAGTAGCTTTTCTTCTGACATATCAAGTTTCTTTGCTACATCCTAACTATAAATTTCAAAAATTAAAATTTTATTGAGATTATAATGACCAAAGAGATATTATTAATATCTGTAATTTATAAAGAAAAAATTCAAATAAACGGGATATACTGTATTATTATATACCCGTGCTAATTTTTTTTAGCTGTACCCAGAACCATTGGCGTCAATTTACAGAAATCAGAGGTGGGGGATTTATTTTTCAAAATTTAGGAGAATTTTTTTTCAGTTTTTTAATGATCAAACAGTTCGTGGTAACGAACTGTAGTAAGGAGCGACCCGGCTCAATAGTAACCAAAACTCTAAAAAATAGAATTTTGATACCAATAGCTACATCAAAAGAATCGCATTTTAATGATGGTTTTAAATATATAAGTTTCATCAAGTTTAGTGTTACCCATCAAAAGTTACGAGCCTGAGAAAATTTGTGTTATTTTAGAAAATAGGGGAAAAACACCCCCTAAAAGTCATAGAATCTTAACAAAAATCACACCATCAGATTCCGCGTATCAGAGAACCCTAATGTAGAAGTTTCGAGCTCCTATCTACAAAAATGTGGAATTTTGCATTTTTTCCCAGAAGGCAGATCACGGATGCGTGTTTATTTGTTTTTTTGGTTTTTTGTTTTTTTTTTCCCCAGGGGTGATCGTATCGACCCAGTTGTCCTAGAATGTTGCAAGAGGGCTCATTCTAACGGAAATGAAAAGTTCTAGTGCCCTATTTAAGTGCCCAAAAAATTGGAGGGCACCTAGGCCCCCTCCCACGCTAATTATTTTCCCAAAGTCAAAGGATCAAAATTCTGAGATAGCCATTTTATTCAGCGTAGTCGAAAAACCTTATAACTATGTCTTTGGGGACGACTTACTCCCCCACAGTCCCCGTGGGAGGGGCAACAAGTTACAAACTTTGACCTGTGCTTACATATAGTAATGGTTATTGGGAAGTATACAGGCGTTTTCAGGAGGATTTTTTTGGTTGGGGGAGGGGTTGAGAAGAGGGGGATATGCTGGGGGAACTTTCCATCAAGAATTTGTCATGGGAGAAGAAAATTTCTATGAAGCGAGAGCAGGATTTACTAGCATTATTTAAAATTAAAAAATAAATGTGAAAAAGCTTTTTCAGCTGGAAGTAAGGAACAGCAATAAAACTTAAAACAAACAGAAATTATTACCCATATGAGGGGCTCACCTCCTTCTAATACCTCGCTCTTTACGCTAAAGTATTTTTTGTAATTTCAACTATTTATTCTACGGCTTTTGTGATTCAGGGGTCATTCTTAATGAATTGGGATAAAATTTAAGCTTTAGTGTAAAGAGCGAGGTACTGACGATGGGGCGAATCCCCTCAAATATGTAATAAAAGCATGAGAATACAAAAGTTCTTTACGTAAGCTAATTTATAAGCTACGTAAATCTTTTACCAATAAAAAGATTCGTGAAAAATTAAAAGTTCTAGTTGCCTTTTTAATTAACCAAAAGATCGGAGGGCAACTAGGCTTCGTCCCCCGCTCTTTTTTCTCAAAATCATTCGATCAAAATTATGAGAAAGCCATTTAGCCAAAAAAAAATTCAAAATTATGCAAATTTTGTTTTGATTATTCCTGTGCGGAGAGCCAAAATCAAAACATGCATTGATTCAAAAACGTTCAGAAATTAAATAAAAAAAACAAGTTTTTTTAACTGAAAGTAAGGAGCGACATTAAAACTTAAAACGCACAGAAATTGTTTCGTATATGAAAGAGGCTGCTTCCTCATCAACGCCCCGCTCTTTACGCTAAAGTTTTTTACTGCTTTAAAAAGAAGAATTGAGAGAAAGAGTCAAACTTTAGCGTAAAGAACGGGGCTCTGATGAGGAAGCAGCCTCTTTCATATACGAAACAATTTCTGTGCGTTTTAAGTTTTAATGTCGCTCCTTACTTTCAGTTAAAAAAACTTGTTTTTTTTTATTTAATAATACCCAAAATGCCATCTTTCAATAAAAGTGAAAACTTGTGTTTTTTTTTAAATCTAGGGACGTGGAAAATGTTCTTTCAATTTTTCAATAAGAGCACCAAAAAGACGTCTTCAATAAAATTACAAAAATGTGATCTCAAAATCTAAGGTGGATACCCCTTACCCTAGTTGACGCTATTACTCAGAGCAATTAAACCGCTATTGCTTGCGGTTTAATTTTCTCCTTTGTATGAGGAATCTAACATAGAATACACAGACATAGTATGCTATATGTAGAAATACTTTTAAACAAACCAGTCTTGATAAAGACTTTTCAAACTAAAAATATACCAAAAATATAAAGCTCCCGATATAACTGCAAAACTACAGGAGCTTCATGATAAGTTATCGGCACAAGCATACCGACTGCTTACCCCATATCACCGGGCTCGTTCGTTTGTTCTGTTGACTTTTCTCCTTGTTGATTTCGTTGTACTTATTGTGTTGTACCTTTGTACCTTTGTTCTCATCCGTTCGTTCTGTTGATTTTATTGTACTTATGTGATGTTTTCTTTTCTTGTCTTGTTTTCTTTTCTGATGTTTATTTCTGTTTTCTCTTTTTGACTCCACTATCGTCACATTGTATTGTGCAGTGGGTAATAAATAAATCCTTATTATTATTATTATTATTGTTTCCATTTTAATTTTCCATTTTTTAGAAGAAGTGTGAGGTTAAACTCAAAATGAAACATATTTTATTCATGAATCTTGGCTTTTTCTTATGAACAGGTATGATTATGATTTGTCTTGGGATTCATCCTTTAGTCAGTAGAAATATTTCTGACATAGTGTATGTTATAAGTAAGTAGTAAATAGTAAATAGTAAAATGGTAAAATAGTAAATAGCGCAACCTTTAGATGGAGTGTTAAAAATTAGATAACTTCGAAGACCACACTGCCTTTCCATGACGAAAGTAAAACAGTTCAAAATAGGGATGAAACCTTTTAATTAACAGTGAATATATATAAAAATTATTTAACTGGACATTTCGAACACATATACAGCGTTCATCATCAGCAGTAAATTTTTTTTTACTGATTTCCGAAAGTGCTTAGAGTTTGAATGAATTTAAGAAAAGGATACTTGTTAACTAAAAAAACACACCCAAGAAGTTAAGTAAGGTTAATTCTAATGAAATGTAACCTTAATATAACCTTTATTTTATACAATGATGTAATATCGACTATATATTTGCGTATTAAAGGGGGTGGGTTGGGTAGTAAAGCATTTTGACCATACCCCTAACATAATCTAACCTAACATAAGCTAACCTAATTTAAACTAACCCCTACACATCTATTGTACAAATATATAGCCCAAATAATGCAAGTCCAAATTATGCATTCTATCACCCATTACTTGTCTTTCCGTTTTAAGTTTTAATGTTGCTCCTTACCCTCAGTTGAAGAAAAATATTTTTATTTATCATTTTTTAATAATGCTCGGAAATCCGGCTTCATGGAAAATTCCCTTTTCCCATACAAAATTCCTCCTTAGAAGGATCCACCCATGTACCCCCTCCCATCTACCAAAAAAATTTCCCTGAAAAATGTCTGTATACTTCCCAATAACGAACACTATATGCAAACAATAGGCAAAGTTCATAGCTTACAGCCCTTGCCCGGGGGACTGTGGGGGTTCAAGTCATCCTCAAAGACATAGCTATTATATTTTTCGACTATGCTGAAGAAAATGGCTATCTCAGAGTTCTGACCAGGCAAATTTGGCGAAAAAGTGGCGATTTGAGAGGGCTAGCTGTCCTCCAATACTTTTCGTCACTTAAAAAGGGTACTAGAACTTTTGACTTCCAATCAAATATGCCCTTTTCCGATCTGCTACCGTGACTTGTTAGGTACGATCACCCCTGGGTAAAAAACAAACAAAATAAAAACAAAAACAAACAAACAAATAAACATGGATCCTTAAAAAACAAAGTGCAAAATTCCAGTAAAAAACAGCAAAATTTGGCAAAAAATACAAAATTCCCCATATTTGTAGATAGGAGCTTGAAACCTCTACAACAGGGTTCTCTGGTATGCTGAATCTCATGGTGTCATTTTCATTAAGGTTACTTGATGTTTTGAGGGTTTTTATCCCCTTTTTTAAAAAAATGCGGCAAACTTCATCAGGCTCGTAACTTTTGATGAGTAAGATAAAATTTGATGAATCTTACATATTTTGAATAAGCATCAATATTCATGTGTCCATTGTTATCAAAACTCCGTTTCTTAGAGTCTCCGTTACTATTGAACCGTATCTCTCCTTACTTACAGTTCGTTACCACGAACTGTTTGATTATAAGTAATTCTGCTGGGTCAAGTTTCAACAAAAACAGCCAAAGATTCAGAGCTGATTTTATTTAAAGTTTATTTATTCATCAATAAATGTACAACAAACAACAAATCGACACATCTCTTTCGTAGGGCTCCATGGCCAAGAAAAATTAGAAAGAAACAAAAATAAAAGAAATACACAAAAATAAATCCTATCACCCACCTCAAAAATCTCCAAAATCACAAGCTAGCCAAGGGAGAAGTGGATGATTGCACAATTCCTGCTTGTCACCCACATGTTTTGTGAGTTAAAATTCAACTGTTTGGAGCCGATATTTTTGTAAGAAAAGAAATATCAAAATGTTGCCAAGGCCCAAAATCTTATGCCCAAGCTTGCAGAGATTAGAGTCAAGATTGCAGGAATCTTTATTGAGAATTCAAAAAGATTGTGGGAAGAGCCTAACTGGAAAAACGAAGATAGGAATGTAAGAATTTTCCATGAGAAGTCGAACAAATGTCATGAATTATTCTGAATCTTTCGTAAGAGTCCAGACCATTGACACCTTTTTTACTGTTTTAAAATGTAGAGCTAAGAGAAAGAGTCAAACTTTAGCGTAAAGAGCGGGGCGTTGAGAAGGAAAAGCCCCTTTCATATACGGAGTAATTTCTGTTCGTTTTAAGTTTTAATGTCGCTCCTTACTTTCATTTAAAAAACTTGCTTTTTTTATTTAATCGTTTAAAAACGCTCTACGAATACCAATGCATGGAACTACCCAATTATCTTGATTTCCTTTCACACAAATAACTGAAGCCAATGTCTTGTTTATTGCGTCATGGCCCGCAATGTTAGGCCAAGTGAAGTGACCCAATGAATTACCTGATGCACCTTTATCACCAAAATTAACTTGACGGTCTAAAGTGTGTCGGAAATCCCCTTATGGGTTACTGGTTCATTACTTGTGTGCATCGACTTTACTGTGAAACATATCCATCAATCTCCTGTATTCTATTGATAAACTTAATGTTAGAATCCAATCAGGCAGCACTAATTTGACTACAAAATATTTTATTATCTTATGACTTAAAGGTTAGGTATTGAGATGTAAAATATTCAAAATATCCGACGTCAAGCTTTATCTAACATGCAATTAAATAAAGAAAAACAAGTTTTTTTTAACTGCAAGTAAGGAGTGACACTAAATTTAAAACGAACAGAAATTATTCCGTATATGAAAGGGATTGTCCCCTCCTCAACGCCCCGCTCTTTACGCTAAAGTTTGACTCTTTATCACAACTTTACTTTTTAAAACAATAAAAAACTTTAGCGCAAAGAGCAAGGCGTTGAGGAGGGGACAACCCCTTTCATATACGGAATAATTTCTGTTCGTTTTAAGTTTTAATGTTGCTCCTTACTTGCAGTTAAAAACTTGTTTTTTTATTTAATTTTTGAACGTTTTTGAATTAATGCATGTTTTGATTTTGGCTCACCGCAGATGAATAATTAAAACGAAATTTGCATAATAATTTTTTTTTGCTAAATGGCTGTTTTATAGTTTTGATTGGACGATTTTTATAAAAAAAGGGGGTGGGGGAGGAAGCCTAGTTGCCCTCAAATTTTTGGTTACTTAAAAATGCAACTAGACTTTTTTTTAATTTTTTTTACGAACGTTTTTGTTAGTAATAATCATACGTACCTTACGAATTAACTTATGTAACGAGCTTCTATATTTGTGTATTTTTATTACGTATATCAGGGTGATTGCTCCCTCGTCAATACTTTGCTCTTTACACTAAAGCTGAAATTTTGTCCCAAATCTTTAAGAATCACCACTAAATCACAAAGGCCGTAGAATAAACAGTTGAAATTAATAAAAATACTTTAGCGTAGGGAACAAGGTATTGTGGAGGAGACGAACCCCCTTATACACGTAATGTTTTATGTGCGTTTTAAGTTTTGATGCTGCTCATTACATCCAATTGAAAAAAAATTATTTTCTCATTTTTGTTTAAATAATGCTAGAAAAACCCGCGCCCCTTTCATGCAAGTTCTCTTCCCTCATGATAGATTCCTCCATGGAAAGATCCTTCCACGTAACCCTCTACCCCCAACCCACCCCCACCCAAACGTGAAAAAGTTCCCCTGAAAACGTCTCTACACTTCAGAATACCCATTACTGCATGGAAACAGTGGTCAAAGTTTGTGACTTGTAGCACCTCCCATGGAGATGCTGGGGAATTAAGTCGTCCTCAAAGACATTGTTATTAGGTTTTTGACTAGGCTGAACAGAATGGTCATCTCAAAATTTTGATCCAGATACTTTGGGGAAAAATGTGCGTGGAAGAGGGCCTAGGTGCCCACCAATTTTTTGGTCACTTAAAAAGGGCACTAGAACTATAATTCCTGTTAGAATGAGCCCTCTCGTTGACATTTTAGGACCACTAGGTTGATACACGCATAAATAAACATGCATCCATGATCTGTCTTCTGGCAAAAAAATACAAATTCCATATTTTTGCAGATAGGAGCTTGAAACCTTCTATAGTAGGGTTGATACGCTGAATATGGCGGTCTGATTTTCGTTAAGATTCTGTGACTTTTAGGGGGTGTTTTCCCCTATTTTCCAAAATAAGGCAAACTTTCTCCGGCTCACAACTTTTGATGGGTAAGACTAAACTTGATGAGACCAATATATTTAAAATCAGCATTAAAATTCCATTCTTTTGATGTAACTATTGGTATCAAAATTCCTTTTTTTTTTAGTTTAGGTTACTATTGAGCCGGGTCGCTCCTTACTACAGTTCATTACCACGAACTGTTTGACATATCCAACATACAGGGTACAAAAAGGAATCTGTTGGATGTAAGCAAAGCCGATCCTAGGGTTGCTGGTCGCCGAAGAAAAATTATTTGCAGTGTCTTCCGGCTAAATAATAAGCAACAAATCTGAATAATGTGAAATATTTGATCAAAGTGGACAACCCCTATGCCGGGGTATGTAAGGCAACTTAAACTTAAACTTTAACTTTGGCTTAAACTTTTGCTTTTGTCTTAAGCGACTCACTAAGAGTTTGGGCAGCCTTATGATCATCCATTAAGGCTATTAATCCAGTTTTGGTCTGTTCAATCCAAGGTATACCACGGCTATTGGAGTGAGTGTCTAAAAAGTCTTTCTGCTTAGCACATGAAAGCCTATCATCTTGGGACGTATTCAAGATAATTACATGATGTAATGATCTCAAGGGAGTGGAAGTTGAAGTCATTCCTTTGGTGCCGGTAAATAGAGGCCTGGCACTGGCTTATAAGGCTGATCAACAGATCGATACATTCACTGACTTTCCGTAACTAAAAGGTTACCCCAACTTGAGGGATTCTTGGAGCTATTGAAACTTTCCAGACATTAAAGTGAGACTTAAAGTCAGGTGTTGATACCAAACCATTTAGGATTTCATAAGTGTCAGAGGCTAGTATCTTCTTCGTAATTTGAGCTCTTCTAGTCTGAACCAAATTATCGTCAAATCTAGCACTCTATCGCTTTAAACTGGGGTCCTGGATGGTCAGCTGCCCCCTTTCCCTTGCTCCACAGTAAACCACGTCCCTTCTTGCCATTTAGTCCCTTCTTGCCATTTAGGTCCTGAGGGGCTGAAATATCCCTCTCAATATGGAATGGTAGTCTTTAGGTGGAACCATTAGCTTTCAAATGCCGCACCATTGTAATTTTAAGCTGATCTTACTTGTAAAAGCTTGATAAGGTTAACATTTTCCCTTTCATTTTGTCGATAATAAAACACTCGTTGTTCTTAGCTAAGCTATATTTATTGTATTCTAAAATAGTAAAGTACTAATCAAACTTTAACATAAAGAGGAGAAGATTGACGTGAGGAGCGTGCTTTCTCATATAGTAAATAATATTTGTTCGTCTTAAGTTTTAATGCTACTTTACTTTGAAATAAAACTCTCAATTGAGTATAGAGACTGCTTTAAGTAAAGAAAACAGAACTCTAGTGGGGAGTAAGCTTATTGAAATAGAAAGTTTGTTTACTTTTTGCAGAATATTAGCAAAGAAGAGCCAAACATTAAAATTAAACAAAATTAGAATTCATTTAAGCAAAAATCAGAGGGTGAGGGTTCAAATCTCAGTGTACTCAATTATTTAGTTTGGGACGGGGGTCAGTGGCGTGACCCTGAAAGCTCAGCCAGAGTCGACCAAGCACTAAATGGGTACATGGAGAAATCTTGGGAAGGTAAACAGGAAGGGTGTGCGAAAGCACAGGATGGTTGGCCCCCAACCCCCCATTGAACTTCCTGGCTGAAGGGCCAAGAAACGGAGATCAGCACCGCCGATAGGGACTGTAAAGTCTAATGCCGTATTCTTTACCTTTTTTTATTGTAGCAAAAACTAAAATGAAACCTTGACTGTGTTGTTTTAGCTTAAGAATAAAAACTTTATCAGGGTTGAAAAGAAACCATTATTTTATTTCGTTCAGAGAAGCGAACTTTTCCGTTGAAATAAAGATTCTTAAAGCTACATTTTTAATTAGTTTCTTAAGTTCTTAAGATTGAGGAAATCCTGTAAACAATAGTATAAATTCCTCTTTTCTAATTAAAAAAAAAGAAGAAGAACTCAGCCAATGCATACCGTAAAACACAGCCAACACAACAACCATAAAACATATTAAAACACTCCTGGAGACACATCCCAAAATCAAGGACGTTACCAATCTTGTCCTGGAAATGAGTTTTAAACCCCATATGAATTCCATAGTGGGTCTTTTTCTGCAGGTCGTTTTTAAAGACGGGTTTTATTTCAGCTTATGTAGGGGAGGCCAGCTAAAATTCGGGACAAGAAAGTTTTTGCACTTTTATCTCGAAGTGACCGGATATGATAGTATATAGAATAACTGAAAGTAAAAATTAGCCTGTTTGTTTTGGGATATACTATATTTTGAAGGACAAGGGACACTGTAAAAGAAATCTTATTCTTTAGATTGGTTAAGTGGAATTTCGCACAACCATATACTTCTTAAAAGATTAGGAAAATGAGGAACTAAACTTTTCCTGAAAAAGACCTCTGTATGCAGTTTGGTAGTCTTACGCTTAGCGGGCGCCCAAATTTTAAAATAAGGACCTTGCGTAAAATATCAGCAGAAAATTAGCGAAAAAAATTATCATCATTAAGTTCTAAAAACTTTAACTTTCCTGTTTGTTAAAGTAAAAGACAGTCTGCCAAAACATTAGGCTATTCTTTCATATGGTTATCACTATTTATTCAAGATTAAAATATTAAATTAGTAGTTAATTTACATACCTAAAAATTATTTAATTAGAAATACCAATTAGGTAATCCTATTGTTATATTTATTGTTTTAGTTGACATATGACATATCAATAGAATTCTTAATTTTATTTAAAAATATTGCTTTTGCTATTTAATTTTTACATATTCCCATTAGCCTATGCTGGTGTAACCACCTGATTGAGCATAACGATTGTACCAACTTATTAATGGTTGTATTGCTCAACGATGAGCTAAACTTGTATTACAACATCAAAACTGAATATGGAGCCAGGGTGCAGAACTCTATTCAGTTTAATGTCCTTGGACTTTAAGTATATGTTTAATTAAACTTTTAAAGCAAAGCACTTCCTGTGAACAGTTTAGAGTTCTTATTTTCGCTTTCGTATAAAATTAGTAGAATACGAACTATACACTTTATAATATTTTTTGAAACTGAGGAAAACCCATGGCAAGAATACCCAATGATTTAAATATCATAATGGGGTGAATAGCCCCATTGTGCTAAATCTAACTCAAAAGTTTGAATATTGAACTGTATTTGTTTTTATTTTGGACAACCAGGATGAAGGGGAAGTGATTAAGGATAATGTGTAACAGCTATAGCTTAGCACATATATAACCAACGATTTTTAACAAAGTAAGGGTATATTCTCCAAGTTGAGGTGATCAGATCTACGACAGAATTACTTTACCTCTTACGAGCCATAGTCCCTGACAGGTGTACCGCTTGGACTTTTACAGTTCGTGCAATTGACTTTTGATTCAATTTTGCAGAAGAGTCCTTTGTGGTCTGCTTTTAGTAAGAGCTCCTTTGGCCCCGTTTTTCCCCACCCGAGAATCTGAAGATTTCTGCAATTTTATCGGTTCAGTACAAAATGCCCATCCTTGCATTTTCTAACGTCAACTAAGTATTGACCAAGAGTAGTGTTATAGATGATGTTAATAGCATTAGTGAAAGTTCTCAAGCCGAACTGGTCAGCCATGGCAACAAACAACAAAGATATATAAAATTCAACAAAAAAAAAGAAAAAAAGAAAAACATCAAACGAGACTGCGGCTAGTAGAGAGAAGAGAGACTAAAATAACTATTATGCATAAAATTTCTTGTTCTTGTGGAAAGTTTTATATTGGTAGGGCTCACCAACAATTTATTGAAAGATTTGTTTAGCATCGCAACTCAATTGAAAAAACCCTACAATTAAGAAAGCCTCCTGAAACTTTGTTTCGGCTCTGGCTGAACATACATTCTTTCATCCTGAACATTTTATACAATTTGATGAGGTTACAGCTATTTCTAATGATAGAAGTTTTTATCTCAGTGGGCGAGGGAGGCTATAGAAATTAAAAAACATATGTTTGCTAATCTATCAATAAATAAAGATACGGAAAATTTAAATATTGACCCAATTTACGATTGTTTTTTGAAAAATGAACCAATAGTCAGTAAGGAATTAAAATTTTACATAATCACCAGGGAACAAAATTACGTACTCGACCAAAAAGAGTTGCTTCAATATTAACTAGCAAAAGGATTATTTTGCAACAGAATAGTTAACTTATTTTCAATTTTCATAATTTTTCCTCAGTTGCTTTGATGTTCTCATTGAAGTAACTCTAATAGTTTCTTTTCCCTACGTGGATCAGTAGCGACAACTGTATTTATTATTATTGGTAGTGGTTTTATTTGATTTTAGTTTAGTGTTTTTTTATCTTGTGCCAAGGACATTGTTTGTAGTAACATTAGTTTAGTAGCTTCAGCTATAGCTTACTTGCTATAGGAAAAAAAAAAGACTTTTTAGCCATAAGTAGGCTTTAGATGACTTTTCTTGACCTATTCCATCCTTCAAAAAAAGCCTTATAATTACTGTGTAACATTTTTTGAATGTTTTTTTTAATATCGAAAAAGCCATCTGTTTATGAGACAACAACTCAGTGTAATCGTGGGAAGTGATTTGCTTCTACATCAAACCCCCCTAAGCTGATCAGGTTGTATTTAAATTGAAAAGTTTTTGTAAAAAAAAACTAACTGACAAAGGCCATAATTGAACCACAAAATCACTTGAGAACAATTTACTCACAAGAAACTTCCCTTCTACAAAAAATCCTATTCCAAGCGGTCTTGAGAGAAAATCGATTTTTTTTTTTTTTTCATTTTCGTTTCCCATATTTTCTCCTCAGTTCAATTATGTTTATTCTGCCATCCTCACGAATAAAAGTTCCACTACTACACTCGTGCTGATAAACTATTATTCTTTGAATTTTAATAGCTTTACAGATATTGGTGCCATATAATAAGTCTCTAATAAATAATTGCAGTAAAAATATTAATTTTATTTCATAGTTGTAATAAGAAGTGCCCAGAAATTAAAAGAAATTACTATTCCGGAAGAAACGGGGACTTGGTCATGAGGCCCGCATTCCTTAATCTTAGTCTCTTCCAAAATTTCGAAAATGTCAGATGCAGGCACGTACGCAGGAACTTTTCGGGGGGGGGGGCAAAACCTTCGAAATAACAGATATAAAGTAGCACTTTTTTTTATTTAGAAATGCAAAAAGCACGTATATCGGAAATACAGATTAACTTTAATCTGTAGTATTCCAGCGGATGGGGGGAAGAAGACTGAAGCCTCAAAAATACGCTTTAGGCTCAGGTTATGTTCATAGCGATTTAAAATCAGTGATTAATCTATTATATCCCACTGAAAGGGAAATTTTAGGGTTAACAGTGCAACATGGGTGCTGCAGTTTCCAAAATTGATCCATTAAAAGCTGTACTTTATCCTGAAAAGGGGGGATAAACGACCTAATATCAAGGATAATTCTATTTTGCTGTGGAAAGCAAACTCTCTTTACAAAAAAAAATAAAAATCACAGTACAATTGCTAATTACTTCAAAGAGGGTAAAAAGTTAGACAGAAAATGGATTAATAATTGGGCAGTGACTTGACCGGATAATTGCATGCTGTAAAATCTCCCAAAAAAGGCTTCACACATGTATCTAGATTCTTAATAAACGTCCTATTTTTGCCAGAAATCCCAAGAAACCATGAGGAAATTAAACATTCCACAAAATTTCGGAGGGGGGCCCGAAGGCCCCCCTGCGTACGTGCCAGGTCAGATGTACCCTATTGCTGAGTGTACGGAGTTAAAAAGTATTCTCATCAAACAGTTCGTGGTAAGGAACTGTAGTAAGGAGGGAACCGGCTCAATAGTAACCGAAACTATAAAAAAGGGAATTTTGATACCAATAGATACATCAAAAGCATCGGATTTTTATGCTAATTTTAAATATACAAATTCCATCAAGTTCAACCCGTCAAAAGTTTGCTTATTTTCAAAGTTTGCCTTATTTTCGAAAAAAGAGGGAGAGATCCCCCTAAAGTAATAGAGTCTTAATAAAAATCGCACCGCCAGATTTAGCGCATCAGAGAACCCTACTATAGAGGTTTCAAGCTCTTATCTGCAAAAATGTGGAATTTATTATTTTTTGCCAGATGCATTTTTTGCAAATGTCAGATACAGGCACGTACGCAGGAACTTTTTGCCATTTTTTGCCAGATGAATTTTTTGCAAATGTCAGATGCAGGCACGCACGCAGGAACTTTTCGGGGGGGGGCAAAACCTTCGAAATAGCAGATATAAAGTAGCACTTTTTTTATTTAGTAATGCAAAAAGCACGTATATCGGAAATACAGATTAACTTTAATCTGTAGTATTCCAGCGGATGGGGGGAAGAAGACTGAAGCCTCAAAAATACGCTTTAGGCTCAGGTTATGTTCATAGCGATTTAAAATCAGTGATTAATCTATTATATCCCACTGAAAGGGAAATTTTAGGGTTAACAGTGCAACATGGGTGCTGCGGGGGGTAGTTCTTCTATTGCAAAAACATAGATTTTAATGAAAAATCAGTTTCCAAAATTGATCCATTAAAAGCTGTTCTTTGTCCTGAAAAGGGGGGATAAACGCCCTAATATCAAAATTAGGAGTAATAAATTCCACAAAAATGGGGAATTTATTATTTTTTTGCCAGAAAAAAGATCACGCATGCGTGTTATTTTTTTTCCCTATGGGTAATCGTATCCACCCAGTGGTCTTAGGATGTCGCGAGAGGGCTCGTTCTAACGGAACTCAAAAGCTCTAGTGCCCCTTTTAAGTGACCAAGAAATAGGAGGGCAACTAGGCTCCCTCCCACGCTCATTTCTTTCCCAAAGTCACCGGATCAAAATATTGAGATAGCCATCTTTGTTCAACATAGTCGAAAACTCTAATAACTACGTCTTTGGGGACGACTTAATCCCCCACAGTTTCCAGGGGAAGGGCTACAAGTTATGAACTTTGCCCAGTGTTTAAATATAGTATAGGTTATTGGAAAGTATACAAGAGTCTTCAGAGGAATTTTTTCTGGTTTGGGGGGGGGTCTGGGAGAGAGGGTTACAAGAAGGATCTTTCCATGGAGAAACTTATCATGGGGGAAGAGAATTTCCATAAAGGGGACGCTGGATTTTCCAGCATTATTTAAAAAAAATGATAAATTTAAAAATAAGTTTTTTCAACTGAAAGTAAGGAATAACACTAAATCTTATATATATTAGAGGGTTTCTCCTCTCGTCAATACCCTGTTCTTTAAGCTAATGTACTTTTATTAATTCCAAAAGAGCTATTTATTCTAATTAAACAGCTTTTGAGATTCAGGGGTCATTCTTAAAGAATTGGAACAAAGTTCGAACTTCAGCGTATAGAGCGAGGTATTGGCGAGGGGGCGAACTAATATACGTAGTAAAATATACGAATATAGAATTTCATTACGTAAGTTATTTTGTAAGTTGCCTATATTTATTACCAATAAAAATGTTCGTAAATAAAATTAACAGCTCTAACGGCCTTTTTTAAGAAACCAAAAAGAAATTGTGAGGGTAACAAGTCCCCCTCCCCGCCCATTTTTTCTCAAATCGTCCTAATATAACTTTGAAAAATTCAGCCAAAAACTAAAATTAATATGCAAATTTTTCTTAATTATTCATGTAAGGTGAGCCAAAATCAAAACCTGCATTAATTATAAAACGTTCAGAAATTACGTAAAAAAAAACAAGTTTTTTCTTAACTGAAAGTAAGGAGAAACATTAAAACTTAAGACGACCAGAAATTATTACGTATATAAAAGGGGTTTTTCCCTCCTCAACGCCCCACTCTTTACGCTAAAGTTTAACTCTTTCTTACAACTCTACTTATAAAAAAATAAAAAAAAACTTTAGTGTAAAGAGCGGGGTGTTGAAGATGAAAGAGGCTGTTCCCACCTCAACGCCCCACTCTTTACGCTAAAGTTTGACTCTTTGTCTCAACTCTGCTTTTTAAACAGTAAAAAACTTTAGCGTAAAGAGCGGGGCGGGGCGTTCAGTAAAAAAAACTTGTTTTTTTTTCATTTAATAATTCTCAAAGATGGGTTGTTTTTGCTTATGATGTGGCATTTGTGAACGTTCTTATTTATTAACATTTCTTATTATAATGTTATTTATGCCCCTCTTGTTACTGCCACAATTAATAATATCGCTGAACTTATGTTCCACAAGAATTCCAGCTAAAGCATTTACTAATATTTTGTTAATACCACATACGATATTGTATTTACAGCACATAATCCGTTGACAAAAAATGTAGCTGGGTATGTTAATTTCTGACTAAATACTAGTATTTTCTTAGCTCTGGGAAAAAAGACAAAATAGAGAGACACGTAGAAGAGAGAAGGGAGAGAGACAGAAAGAGAGATTTTCACAGAATATTTGACCTTAAAGAAGTCGAAGCGCACCGACCTAACCCCAGCTAAAACTATTGTATAGTATGTACATAATTAAAAATCACTGCAATGAGTTGTGCTTGAATATTTTTATTGAATTTACCTTATTGTTTCTTATGGTGCAATCATCATTCGTAAATCCGAAGTCGGAATTCGATCTGCTAAATGAAGAGATAAGACCTAGAATAAAAGGATTTAAATCGCAAAATTTATCTAAACTGAGTTAAAAAGCAACTACGATTCCTTTAGTGAATTGTTCCGTTGCATTTGAATATATTTTCAAGGAGATACACACTTCCTATTAGGGAGTGTCATCATCTATATTAGGTGACACTCACTATCTGTGGAGGAATTTGCCAAGTATAGTGCGAAAAAGCAAGGTGAGGTGGAAGTGTGATATGTGCAGCAACAAAAATCCAAAATAGTAATTCCTAATTCGAAATTAAAATATTTAGATATAAAGAATCATCAAGTAATAAAATCACTTGTAAAATTTTCAAAAAATGCTACGTAAAGGGATTTGAATAGCTTTTGGCTTCTGAAGTGAATTTTCTTAAAGTGGAAGCCTACTGACATCCTTTTTAGGTAGTCTGGTATATATTTTACAAGTTGTGCTACTAGGGAGGAATAACAAGACCGTGAATTTGAACTGTGGAGAAAATGGTTTTTATTCCTTTTTTTCGTGAACTGTAAACAGGAAAAATTATCCCTTAAATATGTGGTTCAAATCAGGGTAAAATAGCACATTTCTAGTATGTTTTCTTTGATTTGATACAAAAAGGTATCTTGACAATGTAATTTTCCCGCGAATAATTTTATTTAAATCAGTATTTTTCCAGCATTTTAAAACAGGGAAAGCTTTGTGTAAAATTATTTTTAAATTAAATTAACAACTTACGATGATATAAAAAAAAAATGTAAGAATAGCTATACAAGAAAAAAAATTAGACAAATAAAACACACAAAAAATACCAATTCAGAAAAAAATATACCTGGGTTATATGGTTCTAACAAATAAAATTGCAAATTACGAGTTTTGTAGAACCACCACCACTTCAAGATACACCCAAACTGGCGGGGAGTGGGTGATCCCACGAACCAAGAATATACCAAGTTTTTTTTCTGGTTCTAGCTTCAAATCTTACTAAGTTTCTATAGTCCTTGTTTCAAAATTTATAAGCCATTATTTGGCGTATAATATATAATATATATAATACAATATATAAATATATATTTATATAATATATATATATATGTATATATATATATAATAATATAATATTATATAATAATATAATATGTATAATAATATATATATATATATATATATATATTAATATATATAATAATATATATATAATATTATTATATAATATATAAGTGCGCTATTATTTGGAACAGAGCTTAAAATGACAGAGATATTGTACCTCAATTATAATATATAATATTTCCGAATGGATCAGTAGTATCAACTTATGTGGCTTATCAACACTTCTTTAAGTGGATAGTCCTCAAAGATCGATAGTTAGTACAACTATATCGCCAACAGAAAATATTGCAAAATGGCCAGCAGAATCACTTAAGCTTACTTGTGGGATCTTTGCTAAAAGTGGTGGATACTGGACACCTTGTTTTTTTTAAGAAATTTTAATTTTTGGCAAAGCACAAGATGTTCAGATGATAGACTCAGGCAAGATGAAGCAGTAATTGGATATACCCTAAAGAGTAAAATCAAAGTCCAAATACTGGATTCAGCTGCTCCAGAACATTTATTCAATATTCTCTATTATGAAACAGTTTGTGGTGATAAATTGCAATATTAGTGACCAAAACTATAAAAACAGAATTTTTGACAGCAATAGATGCACCAATAGCATTAGCTTTTTATGCAGATTCGAAAGATACAAAATTTATTGAGTTAAATGTTACCGATTAAAATTTATGAGCCTGAAAAAATTTGCATGATTTTCAAAAAAGGGGGGAGATCCCTCAAAAGTAAAGAACCAAAAGTCCCGAAAATCGCACCATCATATTCAGTGTATCAGACAGACTAATTGAAAAGGTTTCAAGCTCCGATCTGCAAATGTATATAAATTTTTTGCCTCAAGAAAACTTGGTTGCGTGTATGAATACATATTTTCTTTTTGCTCCTTTGTGTTGAACCAATGGACCTAGAATATCAGGAGGTGGCAAATTTAAAAGGAAATTAAAAGTTCTAGTGTACCTTTTCAATGACCAAAAAGATTGCAGGGTGACTATCCCCCTCTAACGCCCCTTTTCCCAAAATCGTCCGATCAAAACTTCGAGATAGCCACTTTGTTCAGCACAGTTAAACGGTACAGTAACTATGCCTCTGGGGATGACATGACAACCCACGGTACCTAAGAAAGGGGATTTACATCCAACAGTACCAGGGATTATAAAATCTGCCTGTTGTTTACATGTAGTCTATGATAATGGAATGTATACAGACATGTTGTTATTTTATTTTTGGTGGGAGGTGTTTTCAATTGGTAGAATTTTCTTTTGGGAAATTTTGAGGGGGTGTACTCTCCAGGCGAAATTTCACGTGGGGGAAATTTGCCAGAATTCTTATACAATTTTTTTATTTGTCTTACTTTCTCTTTAGTGATTCAATTTTACATTTGGAGATGTTCCAGAGGAATTTTTCGGGGGGAAGTTTTCAGCAGGTTTGGAATTGTCTGGAAGATCTTTCTGAGAAGAGTGGGATTATCTACGGGAGATATTCTCCATGGAAAAATTTTCCTTGGGGAAAAATTCTCCATGGGGAAAATTGCCTCGCTCTTTACGCTAAATTTTTACTTCTTGACATAATTTTTAAGAACGGCCACTAAAAACTTAGGGCCATTAGAAACCCTTTTTAAAGTTCTAAAAAGAAATCTTAGCGGGAAGAGCGAGATCTTTAGAAGGGGGTATAACCTCTCATAAGAGGGAGCCACCCCATTACCCAGAGGCTATGTATGATCCTATTATTATGGCTTAAAGCTTTCTTATGTCTTTTAAAGAATAAGGGTCATGGCTTCCAGGTGCTTAAATCAGGCACGTCTTCAAGATTTTTTTTTTTTTTTTGGAAGAGAGCAACAACGATTAAACAGTTTAATTGATACGTCAAATAAAAAGTACCACAAATTTAGGTTTTTGAGGTGCTAGGACCCCAAGACTGTGAACACCTTCCTACCCAGCACACCCAAAATTATCGATTTAAAATTTAACCTATATTTATTTCATTTTACTGACATAAATCAAACTAATATAATTCATAGATTTTTTTTCGAATCTCTTGTCCTCCATCCTCCCACCAAAACATAGGATACTCCTTAATTTAAATGTCTTCTTACGTACCAAGGCAGGTTTGTTGATTAAATACTGTTAACTTATTTACGATTTTGAGTATCACCATCGGTACTTAGTAATAAAGTATTCGATTTTATATCCTTCAGAGTAAGCTTTATTGAACAACAATAATTATTTTAATTTCCAACTAACTGATCGATTGATTTGCTCCAGGCAGCTATCCTTACCTATACGTATCGATGTCCATTATCAAATTAGCAATGGCTTTGATTGATGTGACCTAAGCATTTGATTTGAAAAACTTGAAGCGAGCCAGAAGCTAGCCTGTCACTGACACGTCTATGGCATTAGATGGATTAGGTGAAACTAATCAGCTCTAACTCAGATACCTGATTGATTATAAGAATGTCTCAATAATGCTTAGTGCTACTGCTTTTACGCAGATGAAAAATATCAAGATCCGTTTATTTGGGATATGACAGCTATCGATAAGAAATAAAAATCTTATGGTTTAACATATTCATCCCGATTTGAAAAGCGATGAGATATGCGATTTTCCTGACTGATGGATTAGGCAGAAAAATGAGGGAGGCATTTGTGCCCTCACATTAGAGCAAATTAATGCGTGAACACACACTGGAGTCGTAAAGCTTGATAAATTTCGGATGCTGCCAATTAAGATGTTCCTAAAATACGGGATTCTGATAATATAACACAAGTATATTATATGAAGCCTTTGATTCCAATACAAATAATAAGTGCAAAGTATATAAATGAAAAGTTATGTATGCTATGCTTTATTTTTATTTATGTATAAGTAAACAAAACTTACAACAATATTAAGCTGCTCTGTTGTATATAGGCCTGCAACTGGTAAGTAATGACAAACCGGGACAGAGAATTAAAAAAAAAACTGTCCCGACATTACACTTTCCAACTCACTGCAGTTAAGGCCGTATCGAGGGGGAGAGGGTTGCAAGTTTTGATTTCTCCCCAGAAATTTTTGTCTGACTTATAAAGATGTAACAAAATATACAAGTTTTTGTGCTTTGATTCCAATACAAATAATAAGTGCAAAGTATATAAATGAAAAGTTATATATGCTATACTTTATTTTTATTCATGTATATTTAAACAAAACTTACAATAATATTAAGCTGCTCTGTTGTATATAAGCCTGCAACTGGTAAGTAATGACAAACCGGGGCAGAGAATTAAAGAAAAACTATTTCCCGACATTACACTTTCCAAATTCGACTCACTGCAGTTAAGGCCGTATCGAGGGGGAGAGGGTTGCAAGTTTTGATTTCTCCCCAGAAATCTTTGTCTGACTTGTAAAGATGTAACGAAATGCACAAGTTTCTTTGCTTTGATTCCAATACAAATAATAAGTGCAAAGTATATCAATGAAAAGTTATGTATGCTATGCTTTATTTTTATTTATGTATAATTAAACAAAACTTAAAATAATATTAAGCTGCTCTGTTGTATATAGGCCTGCAACTGGTAAGCAATGACAGACCGGGACAGAGAATTAAAGAAAAACTATGTCCCGACATTACACTTTCCAAATTCGACTTCCAATGTTGTATAGTTTTTGATGCATTTTTTAAGTTTTTTTTTGTAATTCCCCCTTACTAGAAAAACATCCTCCCCCTTTTACGAAAATCCTTGTTGCGCCCTTGATTGTAGTCGAAAAACTTTCTTAGATAATATTTTTAAGTTGGAAACAAAAACCTTAAAAGAGTGACTCATTCAATCTTCAGTTGTTTACGAACTGCAACTACTGTTTACTGTTACTATTGTAAAGATCAAGTTCACTAAGTCTCAATTTACATGTAGAACTTATTGCAATAAATACATCTGCACGATTTAAGTAAAAGGGAGAAAACAGCCAAAAAGGGAATGACTTCTGTCATTCATCTGAAAACCAATCTGAGAAGAGGCTTCAAGCCCATTTGTTACTTGCAAGCTTACTTGCGAACTCTAAGGAGCGATGCGGCTCAATAGTAACCAAAACTCTAGGAAGTCTTGATAACAATTTTAACATAAAAAGAATCAAATGTTGATGCACATTCAAGATATATGAAATTCATGAAGTTTAATGCTTCTCATCAAAAGTTACGAGCGTAAGAACATATACCTAATTTTTGAAAAAGAAAACAACCTTAATATAAAGAAACAACCCTTAAATATAAAGTAGCCTCAGTGAAAATCAAACCACGGGATTCTGCATATCAGAGAACCGTGCTAAACAGGTTTACAGATCATATGTACAAAAATGTGGAATTTCCTTTTGTCAGAAGCGTGATCACGGATTTGCTTTTTTTTACTTTTTTTGTTTGTGTTTCTCAGTGACGATTGTATCGAACCAGTGATACTATACGATTAGGAGAGGACTCATTTGATCGGGAATCAAAAGTTCTAGTGCTCTTTTTAAGTGTCTAGAAATAATAGAAGGCAAATAGACCCCCTTCCATCCCCCTTTCCCAAAAATTTCTGACCAAAATTCTAAGATGGCTATTTTGTTCAGCGCAGTCGAAACGTCTGATTAAATTTGTTTTTAAGGACTTGACCCCCCTAGACCCCTGGAAAGAGCTGCAAGCTATGAAGTTTGCCCATTGCTTACATATAATATTGACTATTGGGAAGTAAACAGATATTTTTCGGGGGAGTTGGTCTGGTGGGGGAGAATGATCTGGATGTATCTTTCCATGGACGAATTTTCGTTGGGGAGGAGAATTTTCCCTAGAGGGGCTCTGGATTTCCTGGCACTATTTAAAAAACTATTTTCAATTAAGTAAAAAACAACAAGTTTTTTTTTACTGAAAATGAGGAGTAGTATTAAAACTTAAAATGAACAGAAGTTATTATGTGTAAGAGGGGGTTTCCCCCTCCTAAATACCTCACTCTTTACGCTAAAGTTTGTCCTTAGAATTTTAGAAAGTTTATTATATTAGTTAAACGACCTATGTGTACTGAGGAGAGGGCGAACCCCTTCATATTCATAATAATTTATGCTAGTTTTAAGTTTTAATGTTGTTCCTTACTTTCACTTGAAAAACTTGTATTTAGTTTCGATAAGAATTGTAACGAGAACGTATGAATACAAGGGGGGATCAGGAGCTATCCCAATCCCCAAAGTTGTAAATTTTAATTAAATTTCTGAGTATTTCTTGTTCAAATTATTAGTTTTTTACTACTATCCACTTCCCGTAAAAACTCCTACATGCAGGCCTGCTCATGCGTGGGGTTCAATCGTTGCTGTTTTTGCTTGAAGGGGTGGAGGGTCCCAGGGGTGATTGTATCGAGACATAGCTCATAAATTATTGGCAGACGGATCATTCAAGTGAAAATCAAAGCTAGGGCGACTTCAGCGATTGCGAGCTAAGTGGTCTGATTGACAGCCTTGATTCTGCTATTTTCAAGGGAAATATCTAACGTTCTGACTTTTTGGAATCAAGGGAAACTTCTGACTTTTTGCATTAACCACCAAGTTACGTATACTCCAAGCGCTACTAGGAAAAGGCTTCACTACTGAGATGGATAGTACAGCTCAAGCTCAAAATGTAATAGATGCTATATAGTAAGAACATGTTATGGCCAAAAAGCATGATAAAAGGGGGCTATTTTGTGTAACTATCAGACAAAGACAGACTGAGCATCGACTACTGTATTATCAAAAAGTGAGGGGAACGAAATGGAGCCTAAAGGCAGCGCCAGACATCTGACGGAGCTAAGGGCCACCAGCTTAGGGCAACATATATATATATCAAGACTAAATGAAGTTTTATATGGATTTATGCCTCGGGGGCACTAACAAATGAGGGGGACACTTAAAATAGCAGAGTTGTATTAATCAGTCGGTCAAAAGGTTTATGCACATCGTGAACAGCAAGCACGAATGCTTTGGCTGACACATCGGCACATCAATCAAAGCATTAGTGACAGCAGAAAAATACGTTGACACAGCCGACATGAATTTAGTTGGGGGATGTAAAGCTTGAACTCTATTTTATCAATACAATCAGTGAGAATGCTTGCACAATATAGCAGCCACCTTTACAGAGTGAACTGGTGAGCACTGAATATAAATTTTAAGTTACTTTGAAATTTAATTTGATATCTATAAAGAAAGAAATACAACAATTTGACAAACAATCAGTTGTTTCAAAAGAGACATATGATTCACTAAGTGCTCAAAACAGTAGTATGCTATACAATTCTCCCGAGAGTACATAATTAGCATGACCAGTTACAATCCATGTAACAGGGCTGACGACTGCATAATTGTGACATTGACTTACTTAAATTACCTACTTCATTCGATCGTTAGCATAATCCAGCTGGCATCTCATTTGCATCTTATTCCTGTCTGGACATGATGAACAAAGGAAGTCGAAATACGTGTTTTCACGATTTACTTATATGAATAAATTTTTTTATTTGTATTGAATGAAACTGGTTCTATCCTGCACTTGGGTATAGTAAATCTGCGAACTTATATTCCCGAATGAATCAATTGCTATAGCAATTTTTAGAAGGAAATTGTGGTCATCCATATTCTTTTGGACTTTGACTTTCCTTTGGAATTTTTTGGCGGGTGAACATGGTTTTGTATTTTTTTTTTATGGGGCTGCCTTTATGGTACTCTATGATAGGTATCGACACTACCGGGTTTATTATTTGTTTTCGATCAGTACTTTTGTACATTGGAATGATAAACACTTGCATCATATGTTTTTTAAAAGGGTGAAGGTGATATATTCTCAGAAGATATGTGCACATGATAAAGTTATCATTGCGTTGAATGCTGACAAAGACAAATATTTGAACTATGAGGCAAGCACTAATGGAGTTTTTATTGGAAACTTATGTGTGCATTTCATGACAATGAAAGATTTAGTTCCATTGAAGTAACGAAGACATTCGACTCTTATGATGGTGGATATGCAATAGAATTATTTCCAGATTTAGTTCTCAAAGATAATACAAGCCTAAAACGAATAGTTGACGATGAGGGCCACCTTCTTGCTAATGGGTCTGGTAACACGTTAGACGGATCTTATTACCATCTTTTTGGTATTGGAAGACATCACAGAGAAAGAGACATGCAGACAGTTGCTCAGACGTAGAGGTTAAGCAAGAAGAGACAAGAGAATAACCGCGCAGACACACAGGCATTGATATAGAGAGACAAAACACACATAAACACATAGAGTCAGAGACACAAAGACAGAAACAGGGACAGGCAGACATTCTTTCAGACAAACAGGAACAGAAGGAGAAAAACAAAAACACATACAAACTCACAGATTAAGACATACATACTTACTAAAACAGGCAAAGAAATATATAAACACCCGTTTGATTGTTTTCTTTATTTGTGATATAAACACCCACTCAGACACAAAGGCACAGAGAGAGAGAGAGAGAGAGAGAGAGAGAGAGAGAGAGAGAGAGAGAGAGAGAGAGAGGGATAGAGAGAGAGAGAGACAGAGAGAGACAGAGACAGAGAAAAACGCCTACAAACACACAGAGTCAGACATACAAACCCACATAGACATGCTCAGGAAAAAGCAAACTGGTAGTGATACACGCAGGCATACACAGAGATTGAGAGAGACAGAGAGATAGAAAAAACTCCAAACACACAATTTGAGACAAGAAAACAGCCATTCAGACACATAGGCCAAGAGAGAAAGAGATAAAAAACATACAAACACACAGATTCAGCTCTTCATAAACACAAAGGCGGACACAGGGACAAGCACATACCCTTTAAGACACAAAGGCACAGAGAGAAAGGGGGAGTGAGAAAGAGAGAGAAAAAGATAAAAAATACATACAAAACACATAGAATCAGACCCATAAACTCACAAGGACAAACACAGTGACAAGCAAACATCCGAGTACACAAACAGGCATAGAGTAAGGGAAAGCAAAAACACACACAAAGAGACAGAGCCAAACACACAGAAAGATTAGACAAACAGACAAACAGAATGAAACACAAACAGAGAGAAACACAAGCAAACACACAAAGGCAGACACACAAACATAAATAGACAGACGTGGGGACAAAGAAACAGGCAGTCAGACAAACAGGCACAGAGAGCGAGATATGCAAACACCTATAAACACACAAACTTAGACACACAAACACACAAAGACAGATACAAAGACAATCAAACAGCTTCTCAGACACATAGACACCGAGAGAGTAAAAGAGAGAGACAGAACCCATTGCAGATACACAAAGTAAGACACAAAAACACAAAAAGAAAAACACGAGGACAAGCAAACATCCACTCAGACAGACAAGCACATAGAAAGAGAGAGAGAGAGAGAGGGAGGAGAGAGAGAGGGGGAAAGAGATAAAGACATAAACACTTGCAAACACACAGTGAGACATGCAAACACACACAAGATAGACACATAAAATCCCAAAAACCACTCAAACACAAAGGCACAGATAGAGACATAACACCTAAAAACTAACAGAGTCAGACACATAAACACACAAAAAGAAGCAAGCAAACACCCGCTGAGAATCATAGACACAGAGAGTAAGATAGACAAAAACTCAGACAAACAAACAAATTCTGTCGTACACACAGACAAAGAGAGATAGGAGGACAAGAAAACACCCACTCAAACACAAAGGCTCAGAGAGAAAGAAACTAAAAAACATACAAAATTACAGAGTTAGACACACAGACACACGTAGACAGACACGGGGACAAGAAAACAGGCAGTCAGACGAAGATATAAAGAGAGAAATACAAGCAAACAAATAAAAGCACACAGAGTGAGACGACAAACAGAAAATAAGAAACAAGCAAACATCCACTCAGACAAAACAGGGCAAACAGATTGAGAGAGATGAAAACACGTACAAACAAACATACTCAGACATAGAAACAGACAAAGACAGGCAAAGCAAAAAGGGACACACAAAACAAAAAAAGCAACAAGCATAAGCCCACTCAGAAACAAAGGTGAAGACAGAGAGAGAGAGAGAGAGAGAGAGAGAGAGAGAGAGAGAGAGAGAGAGAGAGAGAGAGAGAGAGAGAGAGAGAGAGAGAGAGAGAGAGGAAAATGCGTGCATGACACACAAAGTCAGACTCAAACACTTAAAAAGACAGACGCGGTTACAATCAAACATAAAAGCAGAGACACATCCAAGAGTGAGAGAGAGATGAAAAATACATAGAAAGACACAGAAAAAGACTCATTCACAAAAGGAGAAACCAGCAAGCACCCACTTGAACAAATAGGCACAGAGAGTGAGAGAGACAAAGAGAGGTGCAATCACACAGATTCAGGCATACATACAGACAAAGAAAGAGGGTGGAGACAAGCAAATACCCGCTCAGGCGGAAATGAATACAGAGAGAGAGAGACAAGCAAAGAGCCTCAATATACACAAGCACACACACAGAGAGAAAGAAAAAGAGAGAAAGAGAGAGGGAGAGAGAGAAACACAAACAAACTCACAAAGTCAGACACACAAACATAAAAAGACCGACACGGGGATAAACAAAAAGGCAGTCAGACAAACAGGCACAGAGAGAGAGAGAGAGAGAGATGGAGAGAGAAAGAGAGAGAGAGATGCAAATACCTACAAATTCACAGAGTCAGACACATAAATACACAAAGACAGACATAGACAGACACACAAACATGCAAAGACAGACATGGAGACATGCAAACAGACAGTCAGACACACAAGCACAGAGAAAGTGACAACGCCTAAAAACTCAAAGAGTCAGAGAAACAAATACACAAAAGCACAGAGACAAGCAAACTGCTGGTCAGACACATAGGCATAGAGATGGAAAATGAAAGAGGGGAAAACATCAACAAATATATAGGTTAAGACACAAAAACACACAAAGACAGACACGGGGACTAGTAAACATGCACTCAAACCCACAAGCGCAGAGAGAAAGAGAGAGAGAAAGAGAAAGAAAGAAAGAGAGAGAGAAAGAGAGGAATTTCATCTCACACTGTCGTGGCAACGCGCATATATATTTTCAATAAGGTCTTCCTAAATGCTTGTTTCATAGTTCACATATTTGTGTATGTCAGCATTCAACGCAACGATAACTTTATCATATGCACACATTTTCTTGGAATATTTCATCTTTACTATTTTTTTGAAACATGAAACAAGGTTTATCATTCCAAGTTACAAAAAATTATGATTGAAAACTAATAACGATCTAGGTAGTGTTGATGGCCTGCCATACATTATCACGAGGGCAGCCGCACAAAAAATTTCAAAAACCCTGTTCATCATGTCCCCCAAAAATTTTATGTACAAAAGATTATAAGTAAAAAAATAGGGGTAGGAGGTAAAGCATTGGGGGAGAGTAATTAGAAGCCTCTGGAGATGGGACATGGATGACCATAGGTTCCCTATATAAAAAGGCCATAGCAATTGATTCATTGAGCAGCATAAGTTTGCCTTTTTACTATACCCTAGCGGAGGATAAGACCAGTTTCACTCACTCCAAACGACAAATTTATTCATATAATTAAATAGTCAAAACAAATACTTTAACTAGTCGAATACAAATACTATGTAATAGTCGGCTCTGTTACATCGATGGCAACCGTTTATGCTAATGATGTGCTCATGAGAATATTGTATAGCATACTACTCAAAACCATGAAAATTTTGAGACACGTATTTTTTACTTTGTAGACGTAGATTAGGTTGTTCAAGCCATAAAATCTTATGGGTCTAGGCGTTTACCTCCTGTAGAAAATACCAAACCCCCAGAAAATACCCCCAAGGAAATTCCCCCACATAAAATAGCCCACAGAAATTCCCCCTGCGGATAATTCCTCTGTTGTAAAATTTCTACTTACCTGTTAAAATAAGAAGCAATCTCATGGAGTTTCCTATAATAAACAGCTATAAGGGATCAGTGTATTAATATTTATTCACTAGCTGTTGGGGTGGCGCTTCGCGCCACCCCAACACCTACTTGGTGGGGGCGCTTCACGCTCCCCAAGTCCCCCCCCCGCGTGCGTAAGTCGTTACGCGCCATTGTAGTGGTGTCCCTGTGTCCCACCTGTGATATATATATATATATATATATATATATATATATATATATATATATATATATATATATATATATATATATATATATATATATATATATATATATATATATATATATATATATATATATATATATATGTGTGTGTGTGTGTGTGTGTGTGTGTGTGTGTGTGTGTGTGTTTTAAACTACGTAAAACTTGCGAATATTCAACACTCTTCGCTGTCCCATTGCCTGTACATATAAATAGATTGTCAGGTTTACCGACTCTTGAACATGCAACATATATTTGTCCATGGGAAAAACAATCCGTATTCAGATATATACCTCATTATTCTAATGATTGCCCTTGAGCTTTGTTGATGGTTATTGCTAATCAAACATTCCCTGTGTCCCCATCGTCATTTATATATCCCTCCTGTGCCCCCCGGCGTCCCCGTTGTAGTTGTGTCCCTGTGTCCCAGTCGTCATTTATAGTCGACAAACATGACGTCAGTCGACACACAAACATGACGTTAGTCGACATACACGTCCCAGTCGTCATTTGTGTCCCGGTATCCCATTCTGTAATTTCTCTTTGAGTGTCCCGGTCGTCATTTATATTCCCTGTGTCACCTTTTTTAGTTTTTTTAGTTTTATTTTTATTTTTCTAGTTTTCTTTTTCTGCTTTATTTTTCAGTTTTTTCCTTTTTTTAGTTTTTTCCTTTTTTTAGTTTTTTTTCTTTTTCAGTTATTAGTTTTTTTAGTTTTTTTTAGTATTTTTATTAGTTTTTATTTTTTTTTAGTTTCTTTTTAGTTTTTTTTCTTTCTGAGTTTTTAGTTTTTTTTTAGTTTTTTAGCTTTTTTAGTTTTTTTAGTATTTTCTTTTGAGTTTTTTTGTAGTTTTTACCTTTTTAGTTTTTTTTCTTCTTTTGTATTAATGCTAAAGCCAAGGTTCGAACCTGGAACCTCTCGGACCTAGAACCTGGAACATAACGCTTTACCAACTCAGCTACTTCGGCTTGAATACATTTACCTTTTTTATTTTTTTTTATTTTTTTTTAGTTATCTTTTTCTCCTTTATTTTTCAGTTTTTTTCCTTTTTTAGCTTTTTTTCCTTTTTCAGTTTTTAGTTTTTTTAGTTTTTTTTATTAGTTTTTAGTTTTTTTGTAGTTTTTACCTTTTTTTTAGTTATTTTAGTTTCCTTTTATTTTTTACCTTTTAGTTTTTTACCTTTTTTTTAGTTTTTTTTTTATAGTTTTTTATCTTTTTTAGTTTTTTTAGTATTTCCTTTTTAGTTTTTTTGTAGTTTTTATCTTTTTTAGTTTTTTTTTCTTCTTTTGTATTACTGCTAAAGCCAAGGTTCGAACCTGGAACCTCTCGGACCTAGAACCTGGAACATAACGCTTTACCAACTCTGCTACTTTGGCCTGAATACATTCGTTTTTGAATTGGTATATGATGAAATAATTCAGACGTCATATGCGGACAGACAGACAGACACACAAACAAACAACTTATTTATATATACATAGATTCGGTCGTTATTTGTGTCCCGGTGTCCCAGTCTGTAATTTCTCTTTGAGTGTCCCGGTCGTCATTTATATTCCCTGTGTCCCGGTGTCCTGGTCGTCATTTGTGTCCCGGTCTGTAATTTCATCAGTTGACAAACATGACTTCGTCATAACAAACATGACGACAACTAACTTCATGACGAAATACAGCTCAGTCGACAGACAGACGAACAACTTATATATATATATATATATATATATATATATATATATATATATATATATATATATATATATATATATATATATATATATATATATATATATATATATATAGATTTATTTATTTTTTCCGAGAGGCAATTCATACAGACGGGGTCGTCGTATAAATTTTGAAGGGGGCTCATTCAATTTTCAATAAAAGTTCTGATGCCATTTTTAAGAGTCAAAAGTCGTTTGAGGGGATCGAGCCACTCGCCAGAATGTATTCAATTAATACTTTCAGATAGCTATTTTGTTCAAAATATTTCAAAAGCCAAATAACTAATCCTCTTGGTTTGACAACCTCCATTCCGGTTCCTAGGGGAAGGGCTGTTAGCTTTGCAATTTGTCCATTGTTAAGATATAAGGTCTTTATGAGAAGGGTGGTCGAATGAATTTTAGAGAGGGTTCATTCAACTGCAAACCAAAAGTTCCAATACACTTTTTTTAAGATTTGGCCTACTTTTCAACCAATTGCTACCGAGTGAGTTGTTACTGACTACGGTGTTAAAAAAAAGTATTTATTCTAGTTCAACGGCCCTTGTATTCAACTTTAGTTAGAGCGTGGTTTTAAGGAGGGAGTAGTCTCCTCATATACCGAATAATTTCTCTTTATTTTTTGCTTTATTGTTACTGCTTAATTTCAGTTGAAATTTTTTTTTTTTTATTTAATTTATCATGTTTTTCAAATCATGCCCAGGCTCAACCAAGATATGATTTGGGCTTCCAGCCCAATAAACACACGACTTATTGTTGTTAATTTGTATATCCCATTAATTGTATATTGGTTTGTAGCTTCTTGTTTTTTCAGTTTTGTGTTTGATAATTATAATATCGGATTGTAAATAAAATTTGGTTATTTAGTCAAAATTTTCGATGAACAGTAGTTTTTCTGAAAAAATTCTTAATAATAATTTTACTAGGGAAGCTCGGGTAGACAGAGAAGGGTATTATCGGTGTCTGACTCATGCTCTGCATGATTCAGTCTTCCACGTGACTGAAGCCATCACAACCTCCTCAATAGTGTTTCATAGTGTCTGTACGTGTGCAATGCCTTTCATAGTGTCTCATAGTGTCTCAATAGTGCCTTCTACGTGGCTGATGCCATCACAACCTCCTCAATGGTGTTTCATAGTGTCTGTACGTGTGTAATGTCTTTCATAGTGTCTCATAGTGTCTCAATAGTGCTTTCTACGTGGCTGATGCCATCACGACCTCCTCAATAGTGTTTTTTATGTTTAGATACATTTTATATGTATGATTAAGTAATTTAAACATTTTGTATAGGAAAATAGGAAAATTACCCTTTAAAATCGGTAAAAACACAGCCAATGGTAGTAGATACTACCCCCAATCCCTAAAGAATTTCCTGGAAAGGTCCATGATGCCCTGCCTCACCTTTTCCACCTCTTTTATGATTGGCATATGAATGCAATATTTATACTACAAAGAAAAAAGATTGCAACAATGAGAGGAACATTTTGGTGAAAATAAGAAGGGAAGTGTCAGCTTCCAGCACCTTTGTGGACATTAGGCCTACCCTCGTTTTTTTTCACAGAATACCCTGGCCAGACAATTTGATCTTCGCTGAAAATTTCCCCTAGATGGTCCCAACGTATCATTCTTTCCATATACAAAATTTTGCACCCAAAGAGGAAGAAAGAAAAATAAAATAAATTCTGTAGAAGCATTCATAAAATTCTTCCCAGAAAATTTTCTTCCTACTGAAATTTTCTCCCAAGAAATCACCCCCCCCCCGCTGACGCAGAAAATTCGCCCGCGAAAAGTATCCTTATGGTTACAAATATCAAATACTATCTGTAAGCAATGGGCAAATTGCAAGCCTTTACAGCCCTTTCTCTAAGGGCTGTGGGGCGTCTTGTATTAGACCAGATTGTGTTTACCAGAGGCAAATTTCTTGAGCCTTCCAATTATAATGAACCAAACGGCTAACTCTGAATTTCTTTCGGATATCTTTTTGAGGAAAAAGGGACAGAACAAGGTTGCTAGTTGTCCTCCATTTTGTTTAGTCACTTAAAAAGGCACTTAAACTTTTAATTATTGCTTAAATGAGCCCTCTTCGGTCTTCTAGGACCCATGCTTTGGTACAAACTTCTCTGGGGGAAAATACAAAACAAATCCATGCTCTTTAAATAACGACGAAGAACACCTTGTATTTCTATCATAAAAACAAAAAACTTTGTACTGTTTTAATTACCCAATTTCAGTTTTAAAAATCTCATTTTATTGTGTGTTTTATTTAATTTGTACGAATAATTTGCTGTGGACGGCTCTTGGATATAGAGCCAAAATATACTAAACAAACTTCACCTGTCTTAGGTAAATTCCCTGTGGTTTTACCTGCTGGTGTTTTTATCCATTATTTTTAGGAATCTTTCCCTGGCCATCGACCCCTAAGAGCTTTTTATTGATTCGACAACCAAAACCGAAAATGACCGCATTTTCTCCGGAAAAACGTATCTGTGAATAATAGGTAATTTACATAATTAAGGGTCATTGCCTGCGGGCATCAGCGTGCTTATTTAGACCTATTGACGTTCCTGAAGGAAATGATAATTTTAGTAAAAAAAAAATCCGTTCCATAAAATCCGTATCCATGGAGATTATTTATGGGAGGTAAAGGGGGGCTAGCAGAAAAGCACAAGAAGGAGGCTGGAAGTGCTACTATCATAGTTGGTCCTTTTTAAAGAGCACTATAATTTTCATTTTTTAATCCAAAGAGCCCCCTCTCAGGCTCCTACAACCATTCCTTCCGTATGAAGTGGCTGGGGAATTATATTGGCCCTTTGTGATGTTTCGGGAGGATAGGCATTTTACCTTCAGCATTGGGATCCCCTTAGTCCAGAGACTTAAGCCTGTAAGCTTTGAGCCGATCAGAAGTGAGGTTTCATGTCCGTTTTCGGGAGGGGGTGTGTCTTGGAGTAATTTGTTCCGTGCACTAGGTGCCTCTTCTCCAGAGAACTTGCAGCTGTAAGTTTTAAACAGGTCAGGGAGAAAAAATTGTTGGTTTACTTTCAGGCTATTCAACCTACCTCTGTCACAATAAAACACTTGATCGTTCTGACCCAGAGAATGATCCTTAGAAGCTTAGACACGATTGTACCCCCAATACAAAAAAACCTTTTTCGTTAGAAACCCTAAATTTAAATAAGTAACAATTTGTATTACTTACGGCCCTTGCCCCAGAGGATGTGGGGGCCAAGCTATTCTCAGAGGCACATATATTCGACTTTTTAACTACTTTGAACAGAAGGGCTATATTAAAATTTCAATCAGACGTCGTAGGGTTTTATGAAGAGGGGCGGGCACCAAAATAGACATGAGAGAGGGCTGGCTGCCTTCTAACTACTTTCAAATCTCAAATAGGGCACCAGAAACTTCAATTTCTAGTCAAATTAATCCTTTCAAAAGTTTCTACGACCAACTCGTCCATACAAAGTTGCCTTAGAAAAAGGAATACCTTTTTTTTCTTTTCAGACCTAACAACAAAGTTAAAGATTATAAAAATAAAAATTTCTCACATGCTGGATTTTTCTGACAATAAAAATATTATTGTGAACGCAGACGCTACCTATAAAAACTGCCAAGTCCAAAAAAAGATTGGGTGATATTGCTGAAGAAAAACCTTCTGGTTTTCAGTGAACAAATTTACAAACTGTTTCGTTCGACAAAATTGACATAACAATGAAGAAAAAGATGATAAAGTATTAAAATATAACGAAGCATTTTCTTTGCCTCTAGAATGACTGAACGCTAGATGTTCGAAAGCTAAATAATCCTTTAAACCTCAAAAGACGAATATCCACATGTTTGCCAATAAGAAGCGACAGGGGCAATAAGCCCCCCATAAGGTTTTGAAAAACACCTTGTTTTCAAATTGAAAAAAATAAAATAGTTACCCACCTCCCCCGTAAGTTTTGGAAAATACTATTTTGTTATCTTCATTGAAAAGACCTGGCTTGTTTTGGGACCTATTGGTAATAATTATTTTTTTTCTAATTTGGAAAACCTTTAATATGTTGTCTCTTTGATAAGCTAACTAAGCCAAGACTAGCCAAATTAAATATAAAACGACTTACTAGCCTAATTAAAGTCAGGTCAAGACAGCTTGTCCGTGTGACGGGCTAAGCTGGTCCAACTTGTTTCAGGGTTACTTCAAATTGTTTGATTTTAATTTTGTTTAATTTTAATGCCAAATTTTTTTAATGCCAAAATTTAATTTTGTTTAATTTTAATTTTAATTATTTGATTTTAATTTAATTTTTAATTTTAATTTTAATGTTTAATTTTAATGCCGTGTGATTTTCTATCACCCAAAAGCAAACCCAAGAAGTTTGAAGCTGATTGAGGGAAATACTAATTTTGGTCCAAACAGCATATTTCGATCAGATTGGAGAGCAACCTTGGAAAAAAGGTATTTTCAAAGCTGCTTAAACTATCTATAATCCGTTTCTGTGCTGATCTATTATCCTAAACCAAGCCCCTCTTTAGGGACACGAGGTGACATAGGTCACAAGGTCATATCCCGTTCATGGCCATCCATTAAGGGCAATAAAAAGCAGGTCGTCCCTGAACGGATGGGGAAGAGGTCGTAAAGAAGGATTAAAGGAAAATTTGAACTTCTTGCAAGGGGGTAAGAGTGAAGCTTTGAACAGACTGGGATACAGGATGTGCAGCTGCATGGAGCTAAGGTAGCTTGGTACTGCAGTGAGTAGCTAGCAGTAGTAGTATTATTGCGTTGAAATTGCAGATATCATCATTTTCAGCTGTTAGAATTCCAGATAGATCAGTAAAAACTGATAGCAAGAAAAACTCTCGACAATAACTGACCTACGCGCTGTGAGGTGAGAGCTTATTGAAACACTTTAGCTATTATTACTTCCTGAGTTAGATATTCTGTTATACTATTTAAGATTGAAACTACTTACTAACGATCCTAAGCTATTTGGTCGACACATCATCCTCTAGCTTTTCTAAAACCACACTGTTCTTCTCTTAAAACTTTGTCTACAGTATCTCTCAGTCTAAAAAGTATCATATTACAAAGTAATGTATTGCCTACAGAGACTAGACTAATGCCTCGATAATTACGACACTCACTCTTGTCACCTTTGTTACACAGTGATTTAATTAAAGTTTTCCTAAAATCATTCGGTATTTCAACTTTTTCAAAAATCATATTCATAATCTTCAGTAGCTTATTTCTAACCTCTGAGCCACCATACTTAAGAAACTCATTTATCACACTATCAGCACCTGGAGCCTTATTATATTTTTATCCTTTTAGTACCGTCTCTAATTCTTCCTCACAAAACAAATCTTCCTTCCCATCCAAGGTATCACAAACTAAACCGTTGCTCATTCTGCTTTCATATTCATGTCATTTAATTTGACAGGCTGATACTTGAGATATAAAGTTATAGAATACCTTAAAGTTCCTCCCTGAAGATACACCTATGAACCCGCAGTCAAACTGAAGCTGGTAGACTAAATTACTGATCTTACTACAGATGGGTCTACGACTTACCACTCATTGTGGTACGAAGCCATCTGAGGACTAGGTAGCAAAAAATGGTATTAGTTTTGGTAAAATCATCCATAAATATCGGCACTTCTCGTGTGAGAAGGCCTTATGATGGGCGGATTTAAATGGCAGTATCCAAGGTGTCAAGATATGTCTACATCCTATGGTATGAGTTCCTGATTCGGTGGAGCTAAATTCGAGCAAAATGCTAGATCAGTTATTATAGTCATTATGAATTTAACATTTAAAAAAGGAACTACCCCAGAATTGAAATTTATGTGTATAGGACACCTAAATCACCAGACATTGTATATTCACTACACACTAATACCGTGATAACCAACATAGATGGCATCAAATTCGACTGGCAGTTACTAATATTTACTCTTAGCCATTGAGTTAAGTTGTAAAGTTCTGTGAGAAACAAAATTCATTCTCATTTTGTCACTAGGATAAGGACATTCCTATATTTCATTAGACTAAACGAATTCGAAAAAAGAGATGTCAAAAAAAAGAGGCCAAGGACCCAACAGAGTGAATATTTGGGTTTGAGCAAAACTGAAGTGTCAATGCAAAAAATATAAGTCTTGTCCTGACCAATTTTATTTACAAAAATAAAAGTTATGGCTTCTAATGGAATCATCCAAACAAGGGCGATTATTTAAAAAAAAAGGAATTCTGGTATGTGTGACAGCGAAAAATCAATGAAAAATTTTGACTCTGTGTAGTGCACAACATGGCTAACCATTGTGTTGTAGATTCACATAGGGATGTGATAGGACACTCGAGATATTTCCCAAGTAAAATTAAGCTTTATAGAAACATAGCGAGGTTCCAAAATTTCGGTTGCACTTCTTCCGCAACAGATAAGTAGTTTGGAAGGAATAATATTTGGTATATGAAATTCCAAACAATTCAATTGGTTGCTATATCGTTCTCAATAGACTGTAACTGTTTAGAGGTGTCAATAGACTGTTACTGTTTGGAGGTGTGGCAAAACCTGTGTGCTTAAAATTATAATTCTAGTATTCATATAATCTATTTGCAAGTTTGAGTACACTGCGCGTTTTTGACGGACTTCTAGATCAGTTTTCTGATGCCTTCTAGATCAGTTGTCCCTGCGCAGAAATTTGTTCACACAAGTACTTGTTTCGGTATTGACTGCTCCCACTAGTGCTAGTTTCGTAATTATCTACTAGCCTAATATGATACTGTGATCATCTGCTTACGATCAAAGATGTGATGCAAGGACTGCTAACTGTTAGTATAAAACTACTGTCAGGCATAATTCCGTTTCGTTTTGATTGGAACCGAAGCGAAGAAAGTAATTGCTCTTAAATGCCTTGATGGAAAGGATAATAATACTGACTGCACTACATTATTCAAGTTTTCATACTCATTGCCACAATTTGCCAGAAATCTCCCACGTTGTTGTTCTTTTTTGCTTTGGAAGCTCGCCTGCAGAAATTTAAAATATTTTTTCCTTCTGGACTTCAGGAAGTTCTGCTGCCTTAACGTTGGTTAAAAAAAAAAGTCCGGTTGTTTTCAAATATCTGGTTGCTCTGGGCAATGTCTGTTTTGATTTGTTTTTTTTAGTATAGGGAATTTTAATTTTCCAGGTTTTTCAAATGTTTAATTACTAATACTTTGACCTTAGGAAAAATTATAACTCAACTTCCTTACCAGTTTTACAAGGATACAAATTTTCGAAAAGCTTGCCGCAAAATGCTTGTACATTGTCAAAAAAAGACAAAAATATTATTGCTCACATCTGATTTTTACCAGGCCAAGATATGAGGTTTTCTGAACTACTACTTATCCTCAATGTATGGTGTCGATGTAAATTCTTGATTTTCAAAGAGAGCTAAATTCCATATTGGGGCTTACAAAATGTGTCTAAAAATTCTCAAGATACAGTCACCTGACGTTGGAGTCTGAAAGCAAAGTTATATGTTTCAAAACTATCATATGGTAAACCAGTCGAAAGAGCTAAGAGCACAGAATGTGCTTTGATAGTATGGGATCAACCCAGCAAAACCGTAAAAAGATAGAAAGAGTTTCTATACCACTGCTTGCTGTTTGTTGTTAAACCCTTGTTGAATTCTAAGGATGATGCAAGCTGCCAGTTAGGAATCACTGTTCCGTATGTGCCGAGGAAATCGAAATAAAACATGCTTCTCTGCCTTCGACCTTTTTTAGGTCTATTATTACTTAAAACTACGATTTTGTAAGATTTTTCTTTTGGATATCTCCAAATCATGAGATTTTCTGGACAGAATCAAAGTTTTGTCACTTATACAATATTGAACCTTGAAAATAAATTAAGCAAAATTCTTTTCCGTCCGTAAAATTTAAATTTTAATTTCACCTTCAAAGGAAAGCTACGTCTCCTTAAGCTTTTGATACCATGTTTATTTTGGGGCCCTTTACGCTGATTAGTACTTGCTATAAAGTGGCTTTGACTTACTTTTACTTAAGGGCCCTGTCCCATGATATGTGGCAATGATAGCAAAGCAAATTTGCTCCTCTAGGTAGACCGATCAACTGCTATGAGGAGGCATTCCGCAGCGGTCATGTCAGCCATTCTAAGGAAATTCTGAAGGCTGTCCTTCCATCCATTTGGTCCCAGGTCTACTCATCCGGCTTAACCAACCATGAGATATAGGGTCAAAGTTGCATTTAGTTCTAGTAAGGGCTGTCGGTGGCATTCTAAAGAGACGCCCAAACCATGTAAGAGTTAGCTGGGCAATTTTTTTTGAGAAATGAACTTGCTGAATAAGGTCAAGGAACCTTTCATTACTCACAAAGTCGTCCCATTGGAGCCTCTCAGTACAACGGAGTCGCCTCCTCTGGCATGTGTTTATCGTGCTTAAGATAGTGGATTTCAGGGGTCATATCTCAGTCCCATAGAGTAGGACTGAGCTTAAGGATGAATGACACATGCGCATTTTCCTAAGCCCAGGAATACGGCGTAATCTCCAGATGGTGTGCAGTCTTCGGAGGACAGAAGAAGCTTTTGCGATTCTACCGCCCAGTTCCACGTCCAAGGAGCCATTATTTGAAATGACGGAGCCAAGATAGGTGAAGTTAGTAACATATTCAACTTGGACTCCAGAAACGGCAATGAGGTCTGGGGTCTAGCTGGGACTGGTGGTCCAACTATCATTATTTTGGTTTTTCTCCTATTTAATTTACTCCTGAATATTGCAGCTTCTCACTGCAGGACATTCAGAGCATCTGTTAGTTGTTGCAAGGAGTCAGTAACGAGTGCAAGGTTGTCTGCAAAACCAACGTCGGTCAGGACTCAATCTCAAGATTAGGGGCCAAAGTGCAATAAATCGGTTGTTTGAGTCATGACAAGGTCAATGACACAATTAAATGGGGGGGAGGATGGGGTGGAAGAACACCCTAATTGCACACCAGTTTATGGTAAATAGCATGCTCTGCATCCCATTTACTTGGATGCCCCTCTCTGCTTCTTTGTATAGCTTTTCAAGGAATAAACAATATATGGCTGGGAGTCCAAGGGAGTGGACTATAAGCCATAGAGATTACAGTCTATTGAATCGAAATCTACAGATACAGTTGGTCCAAGCGTAACCCTCTGTAAGATCACGAAGATGTTTGTGGAGACTCCCGACATCACACTTTATGGTAGCGTCCTCCAGATCGTTTGTCTTCCTTTCTAGAAAGAGTTTCTTAACTCTCTGGATCAGCCTCTTCCGGAAGCCATTGAATCTTCTCTAGGTGTGCATGTCGTAAAGTAGCCTAGCATGATGTCTCTGATCTAAGATTCTGAGAGTGTGTGCCTGGATCAATGGTTTGTTTGCACGCCTCTTCCATCTAGCAATTGAAGTTGCTGAGCCAAAGACATTGCTTTTAAACAAACGTCGTGCCTTTCGTGAGTCCAAAAATGGTAAGAGCGTGCCAAAATGATTCAAGATATTAATAGCTTATCTGGCCATACTTTCGGTTTGCAGAGACGTGATACATCAATATTTAGGGGTCTAGGGTATACGCGTTGAGTTTTGTGCCGTAGATAGATGTTTGCGACTTCTAGGTGATGACCAGTATTGCAAATTTCAGGGGCCTTTTACGTTCTGTAATTGCTAGTTCATAATCGCCATCTCAGTGAAATAATGATATAGTCAATCATTATTATTTTCGGTACGGCCGTCATTACTGCGCCACTTGTATTTGTTGATGTCTTTCGTGACAAACAGGGTGTTCAAGATGACAAGGTTGTGAATGCTGCAGAGTTGTCAGAATCTTAATCCATTGTCATTTAGACGGTCTAAAGTAACTGGTCCAATATTTTGCCTCCACACCTTGTGACTATCGCACACAGTGGCATTGAAGTCGCCCATTATGATGGCAACATCATGGGGTGAGACTTTAGACCGTTCATTAGTCAGGGGCAAACTAAAAATTATTCTATCTCGCCATATAAATTCTATTTCTGGATTATAATTCTATTTGGCTGGATTATAAACCAGCTTCATTTTCTGGAGCATAATAGATAAGAGTGGTCGCTTTGCCTGGCTTGCGACTGAGACGAGGCTGAGAAATTCTATCTGAGATAGGACTGAATGACAGAAGACATTTCATAGATTTATCATCGATTACTAACCCTACCTTTCTCCTCCTGGCATTTTTCTGGCCCGACCAGAGAAGATGATATCCTAAATCAACGGATTCAGCTCCATCTACAGATAGATGAGTTTCTGTTATTTCGGCAACGGAAATGCAGAATTGTTTAAGTTCCATTGCCAAAAGTGACTTTGTATTGGGGTAATTGAACGTCACAACATTCCAGGTGGCAATACGGATGCCACCCTAGTCAAGAAAATTCAAACGATGCTTTTCGAAGCAATCAATTTTTGGTCGTGGGTTGTAAGCCAACCGACAAGAGCCTGGGATTTAATTAGATTTAAGTGAAACCTAGATACTGAAATCCTTCGGTTTGGCAACTCCTCATGAGGTTGAAGCCAGCAAATTAAGGGAGCATTTGGTTAGGGAAAATTATGTTTTTAAGGGTCGGGAGGAAATTTCAGTGGGGGGGGGGGGTGGTCAAACCCACAACCCTTGCCGCTAAAGAAGGTCTTTCTAGAAGAAGTTTATTCGTTCTCTAAGATATACAAGTCCTTAGAAAATAAATTGTTATTGTAAACGTTTATTTTGAAACTTCATTTGACATATTTTATTGTTTCATCAATTTAAATATTGCACATAAGCTGTTTCTGGGGAGGTTTGTGGAACTTTTGGGGGATTGGTGCATTAAATGATTCAGAAATGTATTTTCTTGCCCCTTTTACAAATATCTGTGAGAGGTCCTTCACCTAAATAAGAATGGGTGAGGGGCAAATTCACTATGTCCCTAAGATTCTTTGTAACATAATTGGGTCAAGGGAACCCTAATACAGAAAAAATTGGTTCCCTTCTCCCAAGACATGGCTGGACAAAAAGACCAGAAAAGGGCCAAAATTTTTTAGACAGTTCATAAGGGAATGGTGGCCGCTAAAACTTCCGATGGGGTCCTTTCGCTTCAGAATTAAAAGTCCTTGACGTCCTTTTTGTGGTTTGGAAGTGACTGGAGGGCAACCAACTTCTCTCTCCTGCCCTTTCTATTTATCAACTCCTCCACAACCATGATATTGCATCAAAATATTTGGATAGTAGTTTTCTTCCGAAATGTCCGAAAATCAAATAAGTATGTTTTTGGGGTTAGAACCACCACCAAAGCTGAAGGTGCAATAAAAAGGTTATTAAATACACTGTATTTCCAATATGTTGGGGACGGCTGGGATACTAGAGTTGAAAACTTCAGTTAGTGTAGGACAAAAGAAGAGACGAAGGGTAGATTAATTCCAAATTTTAGGCTAGGAGAATAGAGTTGAACATTTGAAGTAGTATAGGTGTACTTCAAAAGGTTTTGGGGGGGTGGGGGTGGGGGGTGGGCTAAATATTTTTCGGCAATGGTTAACTTTACGTTTTTGCACTGCAAGTTTCTATAGGACATCTATGACATATAACTTATGACATCTATACAAGGCTTAGAAGTGACGTTAATCAAAAGCTACTCTGAGCAACAGGTAATCTAATGCAACATCTTGGGAACGCATTGGTTGATCATTTTGAAATGTTCAGAATTTGTTTTTCTGGGAGAAAATACGGACCAGAAATTTTCTCTAGGGGGAGAGGGCAGAAGGGCTAACCGCATTCCGTTTCAAATCTGTCTAAGAAGCTTTAGCACTTTAGTCTACTGTGGAATCAGAATCTACTCATGATGAAGTGATGATTTAATTGAAACACACTAGATCTACCCAAAATCAGAGGGAATGATTTTTGCCAGCCAAATAAATACTCAAATTTCCTCAATGTACAATTTTTTTATTTATTTATCACTAAAACTTTGTATGCATGGAATGGTCTTAGAAACTTTAGAATAGACTCATTCTATTGGGAATTGAGAGTTCCAGTACCCGTTCCAAGAGCTAACAAGAGCTAAGAGCTCATATGGCACTTGTGACGAGGTCGGAAGAGCCGAGAGCTCATATGGTACGAGGTCGGAAGAGCCAAGAGCTCATTTGGACGAGGTCGGAAGAGCCGAGAGCTCATATGGTACGAGGTCGGAAGAACCAAGAGCCAAGAGCTCATTTGGCACTTGTGAGAAGGTCAGAACCTAAAGTTAAACTTTATAGCACAAGATCCTTCTAAATATCAAATTTCATTAAGATCTGGTCACCCTTTCGTAAGTTACAAATACCTCAATTTTCAAAATTACCTCCCCCCTCCCAATTCCACCAAAGAGAGCAGATCCGGTCCAGTTATGTCAGTCACGTATCTTAGACAGGTTTCTATTCTTCCCATCCAGTTTCATCCTGATCTCACCGCTTTAAGTATTTTCTAAGATTTCCGGTCCCCCCAACTGCCCCCCCCCAATTACGTTTGATCCGGTTGAGATTTAAAATAAGATATCAGAGTTACGAGGTCCTTCTAAATATGAAGTTTCATGAAGATCCGATCACTCCTTCGTAAGTTAAAAATACGTTATTTTTCTTATTTTTCAGAATTACCCCCCCCCCCCCGCAATTGAGCGGATCCGTTCCAATTATGTAAATTACGTATGCAAGACTTTTGCTTATTTTTCCAACCAAGTTTCATCCCAATCCCTCCAATCTAAGCGTTTCCCATCATTTTAGGTCTCCCCACCCCAAACTTCCCCCAATGTCACCAGATCCGGTCAGGATTTAAAATAAGAGCTTTGAGCCACGATATCCTTCTAAAAATCAAATTTCATGGAGATCCAATCACCCGTTCGTAAGTTAAAAATACCTCATTTTTTCTAATTTTTCAGAATTAACCCCCCCCCCCCCCAACTACCCAAAAGAGAGCGGATCCGTTCCGTTTATGTCAATCATCTATCTAGGACTTGTGTTTATTTTTCCCACCATGTTTCATCCCGATCCCTCCACTCTAAGTGTTTTCCAAGTTTTAGGTTCCCCCTCCCAACTCCCCGCCCCCATCACAAGATCTGGTCGTGATTTAAAATAAGAGCTCTAAGACACGATATCCTTCTAAACATCAAATTTCATTGAGATCCGATCACCCGTTCGCAAGTTGAAAATACCTCATTTTTCTAATTTTTAAGACTTACTCCCCCCCCCCCCAACTACCCCAAAGAGAACAAATAAGTTCCGATTATGTCAATCATGTATCTAGGACTTGCGCTTATTTTTCCCATCAAGTTTCATCCCGATCCCTCTACTCTAAGTGTTTTCCAAGATTTTAGGTTTCCCCCCTCCAACTCCCCCCAATGTCATCAGACCCAGTCGGGATTTAAAATTAGAGCTCTGAGACACAATATCATTCCAAACATCAAATTTCATTAAGATCCAATCACCCGCTCATAAGTTAAAAATACTTCATTTTTTCTATTTTTCCGAATTAACCGGCCCCTACTCCCCCCCCCAGATGGTCAAATCGGGAAAACGACTATTTCTAATTTAATCTGGTCCGGTCCCTGATACGCTTGCCAAATTTCATCGTCCTAGCTTACCTGGAAGTGCCTAAAGTAGCAAAACCGGGACTTTAGGTTTTCCCCCTCCGACTCCCCCCAATGTCATCAGATCCGGTCGGGATTTAAAATAAGAGCTCTAAGACACAATATCATTCTAAACATGAAATTTCATTAAGATCCAAATACCCGCTGATAAGTTAAAAATACTTCATTTTTTCTATTTTTTGCGAATTAACCGGGCTCCCACTCCCCCCCAGATGGTCAAATCGGGAAAACGACTATTTCTAATTTAATCTGGTGCGGTCCCTGATACGCTTGCCAAATTTCATCGTCCTAGCTTACCTGGAAGTGCCTAAAGTGGCAAAACCGGGACAGACCGACAGACAGACAGACCGACAGAATTGGCGACTGCTATATGTCACTTGGTTAATACCAAGTGCCATAAAAATGATTGGGAAGCCAGGATTCCCTCAAGAGCCTCATAGCCCGGGGGTAAGCGTCTTATGCCATTAGACCTCTGGAAGACCACCCCCTAGACCTCCGAAAGGCCAAAGTGATATTTTCGCTTTACTGAATAGCAAATGTGGTTAAAACCTTTTTGTCTTTTATAAACATGGCATTGCGAAATCAAACTTTCAGGATTTAAAATTTTTACATAATAAATTGTTAGTCTACTTTTCATTGTTTCTTTCCAGTTATCTTGATTATTGTATTCTTTTTTTGTTTTGTTTTTTTAATGTTTTTCAAATAGAAACTACACTGTTTAAAATGCATATCTATTTCAAAAAATCACCAATGACGCTCATGCTATTTAGAGGCTTTGAGAGGTAAAGGGGAACGCCACTCTTATTCTTAAACTTTCATTTGCCATGTAATTGTGTTTGAATTGTTGTTTTTGACAGTTTGAAAAATAAAAAAACTCACTGCTCGTCATTGTCTTCTTGTAAGAAAAATTTAAAGGGAGAAACTACGAGATGCATTTTCCTACAAATTTAGGATTGTTTGCACATATTTTTATAATAGAAAAACGAGGTTTTGTTTGATGTTGGGTAAGCGATTAGCTCAATACTGCTAGGAACTGATCTCTGTGTCAAAAGGACCAAACATTTGTTGTTAATCCTGTTTTAAAAAAAAGCTAAGGGGAAAGCATTATACTGGAAAAAAAAATAAGACCTATCAATTCAAGAAATCGAAAATCGGCTAAGAATTTTTCTTTTCATCTTTGTGAGACTTTGAGGGTAAGCGTAACGAAGGGAGGCTATACCGAGAGGAGCTTGAAAAGAACCATAGATTTGGGTGAAAATGTGATTATATCTTTTCTTAGTTTGAAATATTAATAAAAAATGACACACAAAACAGAATTAAAACTAACAATCAGGTCAAACATAAAATTCCTGTTACTGCTATTGAACGAAGGGATTTTAAGAGGAACAGACATTAGAGTGAATAGCCAAACCAAAGCTAAAATAAACAGAAGTTCCCACAAAAAGGAGCTAATAAATTGTTAATCTACTTTTTCTGTATTTTTTTAATGTTTTTCAAATAGAAACTACTCTGTTCAAAATTCATATCTATTTCAATGAATAACAAATGACCCTCACGCATTTTAGAGGGTTTAAGAGGGAGGGGTGGTGCCATCCTTATTATTAAACTTTCATTAGCCTTATAATTTTGTTTGTATTGTTGTTTTTGACTGTCTGACAAATAAAAAAAAAAAAAAAACAGTGCTGATCATTTGCTTCTTGTAAAAATAAGCTTAAGGGAAAAATACTACTGCTACTATTACCAACTCACCGCAGCACCAAGCCACTTGAGGCCAACACAGCTAAGCACGCTCCTCCTCCATCCCAATCTATTTAGAGCTTCCCTCTTCACACCCTCCCAAGAAGTTCCCCTTTTCTTTAAATCTTTCTTTATGACCTATTCCCAATCCCCATACGAGGACGACCTGCTTTCCATTTAGCCCTAAACGGTTGGCCGAAAAGGACAATGTTCGGCAATCTGTCATCCTTCAACCTCGAACGTGTCCTAGCCCTGTCAACCATTATTTCATTATAGCCCTAGAAAGCGGGATTGAACCACACTTTTTGTACAGCCTATTGTTTGAAACACGATAAGCCAGCCGGGCACCTAGAACGATCCGTTGGCCATTTCTCTAGAAAACGTCTAGTAAATCTATATTAATAATACCACCGAGGTAAGTATAGCTGCCTGCCTTATCAATCTTTTCGTTACCCAACGTCACCTTTTCTTAAACTTGAATAGTCTTCTTAAAATTGATTTTCAAAGCTATTCTAGCACCCTGAACACGCACAACCTCTAAAAATTCATTCATTTTGCTCACACTTTCATCAAAGATGCTTAAATCATCAGCACAACCCAAGTCCAGAAGATTTTTTCCTCCCATTTGATTCCGTGATCTAGCATTGCCTTTCCTGTGCTCCTTAAGACAAAGTCCATCGAAATGATCCATATAAAGGGGGAAAGAACACAACCCTGCTTAACTCCTGATTTAATATAAAACAAATTCTAACCTCATTTCCTACCTTAAACAGCAGTATTATTCTTGTATATAGCACAAGTCCCTCATGTATTTGTCTGGTATACCATTTAAGAATCGCTCATAATCAAACACTTGCTCATCATCTATAAAACTGAGGACCAAAGGTTTTTGACAACGAAGACACTTCTCAATGAATAACCTAAGAGTAAAAACTTGGTCGACACATCCTCTACCTTTTCTAAAACCGCACTGTTCTTCTCTTAAAACTTTGCCTACAGCATCTCTCAGTCTAAAAAGTATCATATTACTAAGTAATTTGCTACGTACAAAGACCAGACGGATGCCTCGATAATAACGACAGTCACTCTTATAACCTTTCTTATTCAGCGTTTTAATTACTCATAAAATTGCTAGGTACTTTCCCTTTTTCAAAAATCATATTCATAATCTTCAGTAGCTTATTTCCAACCTCAGAGCCACCATATTTAAGAAACTCATTGACCACACTAAGCACCTGGAACCTAATTATTTTGTAATCCTTTTGGTACTGTCGCTAATTCTTTTTCACAAAGCAAATCTTGCTTCTCATCTAAGGTATCACAAACTTTTTCATTTTCCTCTATATCTTTTCCCGCAACTGTATCTCAGTTTAGCACATTCTCAAAATGTTCCGCCCATCTCTCTTAGACTCTTTCCTTATCACTAATCGTGGTCTCATTCCTATCTTCAATTGGGACAGGTCCGGATTAACTACTCCCTCTTAATTTATTAACATGCCAGTTTAATGTTACAGCATAATATTATTTTAATATTATGCTGTATAGGTGCATCTTCCAGATCCTTGGTAATTTTATCCATGGCCTCCACTTCCAACCTTCTTAGTTTATATTTTAATTCTTTCTCCACTTTCTTTACCATCCTTTTGTTTTTCTTATGATCTATCGCTCAGTTAATTCTTGTAAAAACCCCTTCTCTCTATCAAAGATAGAGAGAAGGGGTCTTATCTTCTCTCTATCTTCTCTTCTCTCTAAAAAACCTCCTCTATATCAAACATTTTTTAACTAATAGTCCCAGGTGTAGTCCTAACTTTCTTCCCTAAGACACCTTCAGCAACCTCACAAATTGTTTTTTCTAAAACTATTCCAACCATCTTCTACATTGTCAAATTTTAGACTCTCAAGTTTAGCATTCAATTGTTCCTGGAAAATTTCTCTCAAATTCTCATCCTGGAGTCTACCATCATCGTAGCTTCCTGGGAGGTAGTTAAAAAAGGGAGGTGGTCAAATTCTATATCACCTAATTTCATGCTTCTTACCCCTTGGATATAAGTTTCGGAAACTCCTAATAAGCCAAGTTCGAACCGTCTGAATTCGTTATATCAGAATGTCAATACGATGGTCAATTTTTAACGTCGTAACATTCCAAGTTTCAATTTTTATGTTCTTTAAACCATTAAAATTATTTTGGCCTCAGGAAAAGCAATAATCCCGGATACAAGTGCAGGATCAACATATCTTCCCAAGTCTACACCGAAGCACTTAAGCCGTCTTAGAACAGGACAGCAAGAATTCCCTTTGACCTCCAGTATCATGAATCAATGCAATCCTGGATCCATCTTGGTCACAACATGGTTTGAAGCACTTGGCGATGCTATTCTATCAACAAGAGTTGAAATCTTGCACAGCCCAAGCCTATTACCTCCGACTCATTATGTATTCATGCCTACAAATATTATGCTACTAAAGGGAAGCAGCCCACATTAGACAAATTAGCTAGGAAGTGGTGTTTCAGCCCAAAAAGCCCGTCAAAACAGACCAAACCCAGAAGAATTATTCATTAATCAGAATCCCTTGCGAAAGCTGTGTCGTTTACTAGACTATAATTTCCTCGAGGGGCGCCACTCCTCAAATAATACTCTCATACTACCAAATACATTTTTCTACAAAAGCTTTTACCTTTTCTGTAAAATCTGTGGTGAAAAAACTGGATTAATTGAGTTTTCAATAGGCTTCATGAAAGTTTTTTTCAGATTTTCCCTAACAAGTTGTATCAAGGACAGTCCAAATGAAATCTGACTATTTAAACTGGTTAAGTGGAAATTTACACAGCCGTTAATGTCTTAAAAAAAAAAATAAATAACGAACGCAGTTTTGTAGTTTTGGTACTGTTGGGTACCAAATTAAAATCAAAAGAACATGGGTGGAAATAGCGAAAATTAAACCAAAAATATTAGCATAAAACTACTTAAGAGGTTGTTGCTTTCCTTTAAAGGTGGAGTTGTTATTGTATTCCAACAAACTGTTGATATTTGAATCCTTATATATACAGTGTTGTCAAATTTTAACTGAGTAGCTTTGCTAAATTTTTTTTCCAGCTCAACTTGGCTATAGTGACAAAAACGTAATGCTGCAATAGAATATTCCTTAATTTTGAAACAACCAAAAGAAAAATCCTGGCAAATTGTGGTTTTCAGGAACGAATTGACTTAAGATGGGTCCAGTGAGCAAAAAGTTTTATTTTGATGTTCTTGGTACTTTAAAAATAAGAAAGGAGAGCAAACCTCTTGTAGATCTTATTTGGAAAGTGAATCTCACCACTTGGCATCAAAAGCTGCATTCCAAATATTTACATAGGAAATTGCGTTAGAAAAAACATGCATAAAACGGTAGACATTGACGAGTCTTTCCTCAATAACAATTCTAGTGTTTATCTGATGGATGATACTTGACAGAAGAAGATGTATTGACAGGCAATTGCTTTTTTTATGAGCAGCTGTATTGATGAAAAAAATTATTAGTTTCATTATATACTTTCAAACAAATTTAAAGAAAATGCTAACAAAATAATACTGAACGAACTTGTCCGACTACAGCAAAATAAAAAGAGAAGATCCCCTGGCATATGCATCTGGAATTCTAAAACCATAGTTTTCTTCTTGTCTCCTTCCCTATCTCTTTACTTCTTTCGTTCTATCTCATGTCTCTCTATCTTTCACTCTCCATTGACCAGGAGACTTTGAAGAGGAGGGGAAGGGCTCACGGTTTGAATCTCCCCACCAAAGTCAAAAATTTTCTTGAATTTCTGGGCTGTTCTTTTAGAACTATCAGACAAAGTTTATTTTTCTTATTAGTAACCCTCTTCCGAATCTGTTTTATTAATGTTCCCCATCCCCCCCAAAAAAGTTCTCTGCTTACACGCAAACGAAAAAAAATAAGGCCCAATGTAATATCTGACTGCAAATACAATTCAGCTTTGAAGAGTACTTTGAAATTATTTGAAGTTAGAAAAGGCTTCCAATATCATTTAGAAATGGTTCTTTTTATCGATATTTCTTCAAGCGAAAGGGGAAAATCTTTCTGGAGGGTGGGAGGCAACGATTAAGAGCACTATTTTCAATTGCTCTTCAAGAGAATTTACGTTTTTGGTAAAAACTGTCTTTGTATTTTGAATCTAAGTCGTACCATATCACCTATCCTCTCCTCAAATAACATTCTTGTTCTTCATCTTCTGTTCAGAATGTTTGATCCTTTTTTGGCACAGTTTTCTTACAACTTTTGATTTAAAGAAATTATCAAACTGTGGATACTTTAAAAAAGTAGTTTAATGTTGAAATTTATAACTATAGTAACCACAACAGTGTTGACTAACTATAGAGCTAAGTGTCGTCCCCAAGGCGGTGGGTTTTTTTTTCCTGCTGACCCTTTTGGGTAAAACTGATGAATGTAAAAAGCTGAGTATGATATCGTTAGACTATATTAATTTGTTTATGTTCTTCAAGATGTTTTTATGATATTTTCAATTTTATCATTGTTATGATACATCTTTTGCTGATGACACCTTATTAACAATGTGCACGAAGTCTATTGATGAGCTTCTGCTAAAAGCTTATGAAGCGTCGAGAAGGCTGGAAGTTTTTATGAGCCTTAGTTTTCTCTGCATCAATGAGGTAAACATTTTCTTCATGACGTCGCGCAGACTAGGAACACCTGTTGATGCTAGTGATCTTGTTGTCATATTTGGGAAACCCATGGTCCAAGTGAATTGCCTGCGATTTCTAGGTTTTTCATTGATTCTAATCTGTTTTGGAGGCATCACAGTTATACTATTTCTTCTGAAATTGCCAGGGGTGTTGGAATGATACAAGGATGCAGCAATCTTTGCCAAAGATCATTTTACTGACGATGCATTATTCAATTATTTACCCATAACTATCTTATGCTCATAACCAGCATCAAAGAACTTTTTTATTCCTGGCACGCCCCTAAAAGAACTTTCTTTTGCAAGTTCATGAGCAGGCAAGAAGATTAAGGGTAACTACCTCCCAAGTTATGATGTTGGTAGACTCCAGGATGAAAATTTGAAAAAAAACTTCCAGGAACAGTTGAATACTAAACTTAAGAGTTTAAAATTTGACAATGTGGAAGATGTATGGAATTATTTTTAAAAATCAGTTTGTGAAGTTGCTGATGAAGTTGCTTAGGGAAGAGTGCTAAGACTGCAACAAGGAATATTAGTGAAAAAGCTTTAGGTTTAATAGAGAGTACAAGGGGTTTGTACAAGAATTGTCTGAGTGATAGGTCATATCAAACAGTTCGTGGTAACGAACCGTAGTAAGGAGCGACCCGGCTCAATAGCAAAAGAAACTCTAAAAAACGGAATTTTGAAACTAAAAGATACATCAAAAGAATCGAATTTGCATACTGATTTTAAATATATAAGTTTCATCAAATTTACTCTTTGTCGTCAATTTGAAGGCAGAAAATTTGCCTTACTTTGGAAAATAGGGGGAAACATCCCCTAAAAGTCATAGAATCTTAACGAAAATCAAACCATCGCATTCAGCGTATCATAGAATCCTATTGCAAAAATTTCAAGCTCCTATTTACAAAAATGTGGATTTCGTATTTTTTGCCAGAAGACAGGTCACGGGTGCGTGAATGTCGCAAAAGGGATCATTCTAATGGAAAAGAAAAGTTCTAGTGCGCTTTTTAAGTAACCAAAAAAATTGGAGGGCACCTAAGCTCCCTCCCACGCTAATTTTTTCCCAAAGTGAACGGATCAAAATTTTGAGATATCAATTTGCTTCAACATAGTCAAAAACCATAGTAACTATTTTTTTGGAGATAACTTACTCCCCCACAGTCCCCGGGGGACGGGCTGCAAGTTACAAACTTTGACCATTGTTTACATACAGTAATGGTTATTGGGAAGTGTACAGACGTTTTCGGGGGAATTCTTGGTTTAGGGGGGGGTAGAGGGTCTATGTGGGAGGATCTTTCCTTGGAGGAATATGTCATGGGGGAAGAGAAATTTAATGAAAAGGGCGCAAGATCTTACCAAAAGAAAAAAAATGAAAAAATAAACATGAAAAAGTTTTTTCAATTGAATGTGAGGAGTAGCATTAAAACTTAAAATTAAAGATATTATTACGCATATAAGGGGTTCTTCTCCTCCTAAATACCTCGCTCTTTATGCTAAAGTATCTTTAGTAATTTCAACTATTTATTCTACGGCCTTTCTGATTCAGGGGTCATTCTTAAAGAATTGGGAAAAAATTTAAGCTTTAATGTAAAGAGCGAGGTATTGACGAGGGGACACACCCCCTCATATACATAATGAAAATATAAGAATATAGAAGTTTGTTACATAAGTTTATTCTTAAGTTACGTATATTTTTTACTAATAAAAACGTTCGTTAAAAATTAAAAGTTCTAGTTGCCTTTTTAAATAACCGAAGAATTTGAGGGAACTAGGCCTCCTTCCCACCCCCTTCTTTCTCAGAATCGTCTGATCAAAACCAAGAGAAAGCCATTTAGCCAAAAAAAGAATTAATATGCAAATTTCATTTTAATAATTTATGTGCGAGAGAGCCAAAATCAAACATGCATTAATTCAAAAACCTTCAGAAATTAAATAAAAAGAGCTAGTTAACTGAAAGTAAGGAGCGATATTAAAACTTAAAACGAACAGAAATTATTTTACTCTTTAATAAAGTAGAATTGAGAGAAAGGGTCAAACCTTAGCGTATAGAGCGGGACGTTGAGGAAGGAACAGCCCGTTTCATACACGGAGTAATTTCTGTTCGTTTTAAGTTTTAGTGTCGCTAATTACTTTCAGTCCAAAAATCTAGTTTTTTTATTTGATGAAAACAGAAGGAATGTAAAGAAAGTGGAGAAAGCATTAAAATATGAACTAAGGAGATGTTAGGTGGAGGCCGTGGATAAAATCGCAGAGGATCTGGAAGATGCGGTTAGACGGCATAATAGTAAAATACTATACTGGCATGTTAATAAATTGAAAGGGAGTGGTCAATCCAGACTAGTCCCAGTTAAAGATAGAAATGGGGCCAAAGATCAAAGATCTTTGATCATTGCCAAAGATCATTTTACTGACGATGCATTATTCAATTATTTACCCATAACTATCTTATGCTCATAACCAGAATCAAAGAACTTTTTTATTCCTGGCACGCCCCTAAAAGAACTTTCTTTTGCAAGTTCATGAGCAGGCAAGAAGATTAAGGGTAACTACCTCCCAAGTTATGATGTTGGTAGACTCCAGGATGAAAATTTGAAAAAAAACTTCCAGGAACAGTTGAATACTAAACTTAAGAGTTTAAAATTTGACAATGTGGAAGATGTATGGAATTATTTTTAAAAATCAGTTTGTGAAGTTGCTGATGAAGTTGCTTAGGGAAGAGTGCTAAGACTGCAACAAGGAATATTAGTGAAAAAGCTTTAGGTTTAATAGAGAGTACAAGGGGTTTGTACAAGAATTGTCTGAGTGACAGGTCATATCAAACAGTTCGTGGTAACGAACCGTAGTAAGGAGCGACCCGGCTCAATAGCAAAAGAAACTCTGAAAAACGGAATTTTGAAACTAAAAGATACATCAAAAGAATCGAATTTTCATACTGATTTTAAATATATAAGTTTCATCAAATTTACTCTTTGTCGTCAATTTGAAGGCAGAAAATTTGCCTTACTTTGGAAAATAGGGGGAAACATCCCCTAAAAGTCATAGAATCTTAACGAAAATCAAACCATCGCATTCAGCGTATCATAGAATCCTATTGCAAAAATTTCAAGCTCCTATTTACAAAAATGTGGATTTCGTATTTTTTGCCAGAAGACAGATCACGGGTGCGTGAATGTCGCAAGAGGGATCATTCTAATGGAAAAGAAAAGTTCTAGTGCCCTTTTTAAGTAACCAAAAAAATTGGAGGGCACCTAAGCTCCCTCCCACGCTAATTTTTTCCCAAAGTGAACGGATCAAAATTTTGAGATATCCATTTGCTTCAACATAGTCAAAAACCATAGTAACTATGTTTTTGGAGATAACTTACTCCCCCACAGTCCCCGGGGGACGGGCTGCAAGTTACAAACTTTGACCATTGTTTACATACAGTAATGGTTATTGGGAAGTGTACAGACGTTTTCGGGGGAATTCTTGGTTTAGGGGGGGGTAGAGGGTCTATGTGGGAGGATCTTTCCTTGGAGGAATATGTCATGGGGGAAGAGAAATTTAATGAAAAGGGCGCAAGATCTTACCAAAAGAAAAAAAATGAAAAAATAAACATGAAAAAGTTTTTTCAATTGAATGTGAGGAGTAGCATTAAAACTTAAAATTAAAGATATTATTACGCATATAAGGGGTTCTTCTCCTCCTAAATACCTCGCTCTTTATGCTAAAGTATCTTTAGTAATTTCAACTATTTATTCTACGGCCTTTCTGATTCAGGGGTCATTCTTAAAGAATTGGGAAAAAATTTAAGCTTTAATGTAAAGAGCGAGGTATTGACGAGGGGACACACCCCCTCATATACATAATGAAAATATAAGAATATAGAAGTTTGTTACATAAGTTTATTCTTAAGTTACGTATATTTTTTACTAATAAAAACGTTCGTTAAAAATTAAAAGTTCTAGTTGCCTTTTTAAATAACCGAAGAATTTGAGGGAACTAGGCCTCCTTCCCACCCCCTTCTTTCTCAGAATCGTCTGATCAAAACCAAGAGAAAGCCATTTAGCCAAAAAAAGAATTAATATGCAAATTTCATTTTAATAATTTATGTGCGAGAGAGCCAAAATCAAACATGCATTAATTCAAAAACCTTCAGAAATTAAATAAAAAGAGCTAGTTAACTGAAAGTAAGGAGCGATATTAAAACTTAAAACGAACAGAAATTATTTTACTCTTTAATAAAGTAGAATTGAGAGAAAGGGTCAAACCTTAGCGTATAGAGCGGGACGTTGAGGAAGGAACAGCCCGTTTCATACACGGAGTAATTTCTGTTCGTTTTAAGTTTTAGTGTCGCTAATTACTTTCAGTCCAAAAATCTAGTTTTTTTATTTGATGAAAACAGAAGGAATGTAAAGAAAGTGGAGAAAGCATTAAAATATGAACTAAGGAGATGTTAGGTGGAGGCCGTTGATAAAATCGCTGAGGATCTGGAAGATGCGGTTAGACGGCATAATAGTAAAATACTATACTGGCATGTTAATAAATTGAAAGGGAGTGGTCAATCCAGACTAGTCCCAGTTAAAGATAGAAATGGGGCCACAATTAGTGATAAGGAAAAAAATTAAAGTAAGACGGGTGAAACATTTTGAGAATGTGCTAAACCGAGATACAGTTGCAGGAAAAGATATAGAAGAAAATGAAAAAGTTTGTGATACCTTGGATTTGAAGGAAGATTTGTTTAGTGAGGAAGAATAAGCGACAGTACTAAAAGGAATAAAAAATAATAAGGCTCCAGGTGCTGATTGTGTAATAAATGAGTTTCTTAAATATGGTGGCTCTGAGGTTAGGAATAAGCTACTGAAGATTATGAACATGATTTTGGAAAAAGGAGCAAGTACCTAATGATTTTAGGAAGACCTTAATTAAATCACTGTATATGAAAGATGACAAGAGTGAGTGTCGTTATTATCGAGACATTAGTCTTGTCTCTTTAGGTAGCAAATTACTGAGTAATATGATACTTTTTAGACTGAGAGATGTTGTAGAAAAATTTTAAGGGAAGAACAGTGTGGTTTTGGAAAAAGTAGAGGATATGTCGACCAAGTTTTCACTCTTAGGTCAATAATTGAGAAGTCTCTTCGTTGTCAAATACCGTTGGTCCTCAGTTTTATCGATTATACGCAAGTTTCCGATTCTGTTGATAGAAGAGCGTTAGCAAAGGTTTTATCCTTGTATGTTATACCAGAAAAATACATTAAAATGATTTATGCTATGTACGAGAATGATACTGCTGCGGTTAAGGTAGGAAATGAGGTTAGCAACTAGTTTTGTATTACATCAGGAGTTAGGTAGGGTTGTGTTCTATCCCCCTTTATATGGATCATTTTGATGGACTTCGTCTTAAGGAGCACAGGAAAGGCAATTAGAGACCATGGAATCAAATGGGGAGGAAAATCAATGGGGAGGACTTAAATTATGCTGATGATTTAAGCATATTAGATGAAAGTGTGAGCAAAATGAATGAATTTTAGAAGTTTCGCGAGTTCAGCGTGCTAGAATAGGCTTGAAAATTAATGTGAAGAAGACTAAGTCAGTAAGGCTAGGAATAAGTGAAGATGAAAAGGTGACGTTGGGTAACGAAAAGATTGATCAGATTGGCAGCTTCACTTACCTTGGTGGTATTATTAGTAAAGACGGTGGGAGCAGTAAAGATATTAAAAGTAGAATAGCTTAGGCTCAGGGTGTTTTTTCGCTGTTAAAAAAAGTTTGGAAGAATAGAAAGATAAGTCTGCAAACCAAGATTAGAATATTGGAAGCTACAGTGATGACAGTGGTCAAATATGGCTCTGAAGCATGGGGGCTCCGAAAAGCAGATGGAAATTTACTAGATGTTTTCCAGAGAAATTGCCTACGGATTATTCTGGGTACCCGGCTGACTGACCGTATTTCAAACAGTAGGCTGTACGAAAAATGTGGTTCAATCCCGCTTTCTAGGGCTATAATGAAAGAAAGGTTGAGATGGCTAGGCCACGTTCTGTGGATGAAGGATGACAGATTGCCGAAGATTGTCCTTTTTGGCCAACCGTCTGGGGCTACAAGAAAGGCAGGTCGTCCTTGTCTGGGTTGGGATGATGTCATAAATAAAGATTTAAAGGAAATGGGAACTTCCTGGGAGGGTGTAAAAGGGAAGCCTTGAATAGATAAGGTTGGAGGAGGAGTGTGCTTAGCAATGTTGGCCTCAGGTGGCTTGGTGCTGCAGTGAGTTATTAGTAGTAGTATGATTTTATTATTATTATTATTATTATTAAATAACTATATATATATATATATATATATATATATATATATATATATATATATATATATATATATATGATGACAAGTTAAGTTAGATTAGATTTGGTTAGGTTGCATTAGGGTTTTAACCCATTTATGATATTTATAACCAAATTTAACCTCATCTAAACAAACCTAAACTAACATAATCTAACCTAACCTAGGTTTAACTCTTACCATCATACGTTGCATAAGACTGAAAAATCTGACCCGCAAGGCTAATTGAATCAAAGCAGAGGAAAAGGAATTTCGAACATTCACCGGTGAATGCTGACATTAACCAGATTTCGGACATTCATGGCAAAATATATCAGCGGCAGTAATTTTTACGGTAATTCAAAAGGGTAGAGTTGAAACTATGCAAAAGAAAGCGATAAGGATCATAGGTAAGTATTTTGAAGAACTGAAGGATCCACGTGCTTGGTTTAAGTCTTTAGGTTAGGTGAACGACATGATTATCAAGTTGCTTTTTTTTATTTTACAGTGTAAAAACAGCATTTTTTTTCGAATTTTACGATGCCAGTGGTGACATCTATGTCTTGGATCTTCTGTGTGGAATTTGTTGCCGATGAGCATCAAGGCGGCAGAACATCATTTAGATGTCAAGGAAAATGTAAGAAGTTATTTATTAAATGATGGGTAATTTGATTTTTTTTTTCTATGGAAGGACAACATCGCTATTTTGAGGAATGATTTCGATCATTTCGTGTGATAGAGGATAATAGTGAGGAAATGAGGGGGGATGGCATGAAGGTAGGGGGTAAAGGTATGGATGTAATATAGATATAATCTTGCGGAACAGGTCTGATTCATTATTTGGCTGTTTTCTTCCTTTTTTTTTTATTTTTACTCTTATTTATTAGCGCATTTGAGAAGAAACTGGCTAGTATCTTATTCTATTTGCTGGCAAAGAGTTAGTTTTTCGTAAGTGAGTAGTATAGGCCGTAACACTTTACACGACAATGATAGGATAATACTCGTGGAACTCTCTTGGAATTTCTCCGCTAACTGTCACAAAATAGCCATACTCTCCATCCTCTTCTATCGTAGAAAAGTCGGGGTAATCCTGAGATTCTTAAATTTTATAATCACCAATGGGCATTTTGTAATTTGACATGCAGTTTGCATATAGTCCATTATGATCTAAACACAAACCGTAGCTCGGATTATCAGGATGAGTAGGGTCATATTGAATGCACCGATCATTATGGAATACTAGACCACCATATATAGCTTTTTCAATCTTAAGATGAATTTCTAAATCTTCAATTAAGTGGATTTTATGTGGAGCTGCAAATTTCAGCATTAGTTAGTATGCTAAAGATGGTGTTGAAAAATATGAATTTGGGTCTAAACTATAAAGATCTAGTACATCTTCAACAAAGGTCATAAAAACATCGGCTAGAGTTAATACGTCTGATGCAAGATAAACTCCGCAATAATGCCACGAATTTTTGCACTCGAAGGCATCCCAAACTTCTTGCACAAGAACCCATTCTTCTCTACTTATATCCTTTTGGTTGAGATCGCCATAAAAAGATGCTTGAGATTGTAAACTTGGTTCTTCAAACCGTGTAAATTCATCCATATAACTATACGAGAAAACACCCTTTTGCGTGAGTAGATTGTATTGATGATCATTTGAAAATTTCTGTCGTAGGATTTGGAAAGACTGTGGATCTTCAGTCTTGTGTACAGCAATCAGATTTTCAAAGGATTTTGGCAGGAATGCAAAAGTGTCAAAGAAGAGAATTGAATAGCGGCGTAATTGGTTATTTTCAAGGCTCCGGGACCAGCTAATTTTTAGGTGAGAAATTTTTCGCTTGATTTAGCCAATGGTTCGTACTGTAGATTAAAACCTTCAATTTGTGAAAGGGCTTCAAAACATGTTTTATGTCATAACTTAAATTATGGAACCCAACCGGAATATACCGCTTATGTCTTAAAACGGTGTTTCATGTCGATGGAGCTAAACATTCAAAATTCGGTCCTTTAATATAATGGCAATGGTGTCTGACTGTTCTATCTCCTAATTTTTTCGGTTTTTCGATCAGGGGTTTTTCACATATACCACAATTAGTCTCTTGAAATTTATGGCTATCTTTTTCAGTAATTATCATCTCGTGACAAGTATCATATATTTCGTCTAAGCAGTTTTGTGCGTCTTGAATGAGTAATACCATGCCGTCAATATGGCAAGTTGGTCCATAGGTTTCTCGGTATTGCTCCAGTTTTTTACCGTATTTGTCGACGGTATGTGCGTACGCTGCTGGCAGGTGCTCTGAAATTATTCCTTTTTGAATAGGTTCGTCAACTTTTTTGATGATTGACTCGAAATCAGCGAAAATTCTATATTGAAATGGCATTTTATTATAGAAGTCCTTAAATTCGATTATTGCTTTTTCGCCCTTTGGCATAGATACTGTTTGTAAACCGTGAGGAGAGCAGGCTTCGATACGGTGTTTTAATTTATCCTCAGTCCTTGATGGTGACAGGCAGTATGGACAATAGAATCGCGCTGTTTTTCCTGAAGATAGTAAACGGCTTAGATTTACGATAGGCCAAAAATGATCGTGGTCTGCATCATCCGACTCTCCGTACAGTAAATAGGCATAATATTTTACATTAGAATTAGATGGAGCACGAATTGGACAAATTACTTTCTCTAGTTCATTATAATGTAATACGCATATCCCTACTGAGGCGGAGGCGTTTTCTTGCTCCCATTTTGAGATGTCGTTGATTTTGATTGGCCATTTTCCCTCAAAACAGTTGAATGTAACGGTTGGAAAAATACCGGGTTCTCCATGACTTCCTTCTAGCCCATTCCTATTTAACTCTAGTAAATTAGACTGACTAGAATTGTCTTTTAAAACTTGATGTCCCGCTGCCAAGACTGACCATTTGAAACATTGTAATCCTTGGTCGAACCGTACCTGTAAAATTCCTCTTTTGCTAGCAAGGGCTTACGGAACTGGAGGACCGTTCCGGCCGACGGGAATGGGAAAATCCTCGTCAAATTTCGCAATATGATTGTCGAGACTCTGGTTTCCTGTAAGTGAATATCCACTCCCATTTTCTGCATATTTCTCCGCCGATTCATTGATTTTTGTGATGCATTTGTCAATTTCTGAATCTATATTCCCTACCTCTATTAAAACGTTCCATGTACGAAAGCGAAGGGACAGTCCTATCCTCTTCATCTTCCCGGCTAAAAATTGCATTAACTGCAAGTTGAGCTCTTACGCTAGTACGTTCTTCTTCTTGAATTTGCCGTATTATTCCACCGATAGTTTGGCGCAAAACATTGACTAGTTCGCCAGATCTTTGGGTCTTAAAGAAGACAATGGATTTAAAGGTATATGATCTTAAGTAATCGTGAAAGGCATGCTCTTTCAATTCAAATTGAGCTCCTCCAAACTGATTAGAAGGACCCGTTTGATCTAAATCTACTTGTAAGAAGAGATCATCGTCGTTATCATCTAAAAAAATTTTGGACTAGCGAGTCAACACTGGTTTGTGTGTCGCTACCATTCGATTCAAATTGAGCCCTTCCAAACTGATTAGAAGGACCCGTTTATCTAAATCTACTTGTAAGAAGAGATCATCTTCGTTAGAATCCAAAAAATTTTGGACTAGGAGTCAACACTGTTTTGTGTGTCGCTACCATTAATTGAAACTCTTATCTTTTTCGCTGGTGGTTCTGAAAATCCGGAACCCTGACTACTTCCACTGTTTAAATTTTCAAATTCCATAATAAATCACTGAACACTTTCTTATCGTAAGCAAAACTGTAACTGGTGCTACAATCTTTAACCCTCGCCTTTTATAGCTTTTGCTCAAGATTATACAATATTGTGAAATTTGTGCAATATTGGGAAATCCCTCACAATTCTGTTTGAACGTATTAGAATGCTGAAATGTCAACAATTGCAAAACATGTCTAACCCTGTTCTCAATAACACCTTTGTTTACCGACCATCGGAATGTAGTTACCAAGATTGCCAAATAGAATGTAACCCCCTGTTTCCGCAATACCTCTCTTAATTTCATTTGCATTTGTACAAATCATTAATATTCTTTTTCATTACAGGGTTCTCCTCCAGCATTCCTGAATTTCTCACAAGAAAACTATATTTATGTATATATTTTATTTAATTTGTATGTTTTTTATTCAGTACAATAAATTTTTATATGTCTACTTCTAACTCCAAACTATTATGCCATATTTGAAGCTAGGAAAAGCCTAGACCTACTTATAGAAATATTTTTTTCTAGCATAAAAATAATTAAAATTTATAAATTTACTAGCCTAGACTATATTGTGTAATAACCACCAGGTTCGTAAATACCTACCTTAGCGACATCGCAATGTTGCGTCACTTGCATCTGGAAGACAGTAGATTGGTGGATTGGGGTGGGGCTTGAAATGCCTATCGTTGTCGTGTAAACTGTTACGGCCTATACTACTTAAGTGCATTATTTGAAAGTAGTACAAAATGCCTTTGTCGATAATTAAAGAAAGGTAAGCCTCTAAAGTTAAGGTTTGTCTAAACCGACAAACCTTTGTCGGTTTGGTTAAAATCGGTTTAACCAAACCGATTAAAACAGGCTCACTTTCCCCATCGTTTTTGCCCCCGAGTTACCCAATAGAAAATTTAAAAAAATATTCTTTCTTTTCAAACATGATATGGTTCACATGACTGATTTAATCCATGATTATTCAAAGACCATTCTGGAAATAGTTTTCAATAATCGCATGCCTTTCCTAAGCAAAAAGAGGGCAAATAAATATTTCACATATAGTATTTGATCGAGTGTCTCTATCGAAGAATTGTTGGATTTTTTGGTCAGCATAAATTTCATTGTGTCCAACTAGTTAGCATAAATCAGAACCTTGCGGCTCCGATCCCTAACGCTATACCCCCAACTTTCTCCGAGCAAACCTTTTTCATCCCTGTTCAATAATGACTATTTAAGGATCGCTTCTGGATTTGTCTTAAGTCACCTAAAGACTTTAATAAAATAAAAACCGGAAAGTGTCTATTTCCCATGTTAGGCTTTATTTAAACTGAAGTTCGAACAGAAATGGTAAGATACAATTATTTGCCACAAATATACTTAATTTGCAATGCGGTCGTCCCAAAAAAAAAAATTATAGCATATATCTTGTAGATGCCTATTGTCACTCAGTTTCTATTGAATATTCTTCGGTCTACATGACTTGACGTCCTAAAATAGGCTCTTGGGGGGTCGAGACTCCCACCCTACTTTAAATATGGACGCGTTGCTCCTTTTTCGACTCTTTTGATTCTCACTTATTCAAAGATAACTTATGGAATAGTGTGATTAAAGTTCTGTTTTAAACTAGAGCACAGTGAAAACAAAATCCGCACATGGGTGTTCCATCCCAACCAAATGTTAACCCTATTCTTTAAATAAAGGGGCTAAAATTGCACTATTTGGAGAAATAAACCCCAACAAACGTGCAACAGCCTATATATTTTGTAGATGAGCTCCAAATTTCTCTTCAATTTGTATTGAAGATTCTTTGTTCTGCAAAATTGGAGGGCTCAAAGTCATATCGTAATTACTCCTACCACGGCCACTACTATTCATGGCAGTGCTGCTATAACTATTTTGGTGCAACAATAAAATTTGGTGTAACAAATAAAATTTGGTATAACAAATAAAATTTGGTGCAACAAATAAAATTTGGTATAACAAATAAAATTTGGTGCAACAAATAAAATTTGGTGCAACAATAAAATTTGGTGTAACAAATAAAATTTGGTATAACAAATAAAATTTGGTGCAACAAATAAAATTTGGTATAACAAATAAAATTTGGTGCAACAAATAAAATTTGGTGTAACAAATAAAATTTGGTGCAACAAATAAAATTTGGTGTAACAAATAAAATTTGGTATAACAAATAAAATTTGGTGCAACAAATAAAATTTGGTATAACAAATAAAAATTTGGTGCAACAAATAAAATTTGGTATAACAAATAAAATTTGGTGTAACAAATAAAATTTGGTATAACAAATAAAATTTGGTGCAGCAAATAAAATTTGGTGCAACAAATAAAATTTGCAACAATTGTCTGAATTTTGTTGTAAAATAATTATTTTACTAAGGCGAAGACCCATATGCAAAATTGTTTGTAAAATGTTCACTAGATAAAATTTAAATTGGATACAAGTTTCTCCTTTCTAGTTCTCCTACCGAGACTTTTCATACTCTGTTTACTCCTAGTAGAATTTAGATTAAGATTGTGACTCCAGCTAGTGGTTTTGATGGGGCCACGATATACTTTGAGCCCTTTTGGGTAGCCTCCCTCTGTCTTCAAAAAAATTTTGGTGCCGAGAGAAAATTTGCAACAATTGTCCGAATTTTGTTGTAAAATAATTTTAATTTTACTAAGGCGAAAACCCATATGCAAAATTGTTGGTAAAAGGTTCACTAGATAAAATTTAAATTGGATACAAGTTTCTAGTAATTGGAAATTCAACCGTATAATTTCGTAACATTTGCTGCATATAGTAACATAAAACAGTAAACAATTCATTTTGCGTTAATGGTAGTTGAGGGTTTTCATTGGGGTTGAAAGCACACATCAAACAATATATAATTTGAAGCAAAGAGCTATAAAAAAGTGTATTTTCTAAAATTCGTTAATTAAAAAATTACTAATTTTAAAGCTAGTCAGAAAGAAGGAAAACTTTTTAAATGACTAATTTAGAAAGGTAATTTAATTACCATTCTGAACAACCGAAAAGAGTGTTATTTTAAATATCGAGTAATTTTTTCACTCTGTTCACCCGTATGAATGGTGGTTTGGAGCCCTATTCCTATTCTTAATTCCACTCATTCAATATGAACATTTTTTTAGGCGAATTTATATCGATATTCGTGAAGTTTCTTGTCCTCGCATGTAAAGTTTGTGTTATCATTCCTGTAGTTATGTGACGTAGTATCAATTCTTGAATATGTATCAAACTCTCTTTAATAGTCAATTTTTGATTAGTTACTATGTTTTTAGAAATATTTTTCAAGACCAAAACAATGTCAAAAATAAAACTCTTTCTATATTTTTTATTTTATTTTAAAGCCTAAATGAATTCCCAAGGGACTCAGCCATTACCTGGAGAAGACACCTTGGGGTCCCCAAAATTGCATTTCTCTTTGAAATTGGAAACCATAATTACGACTTGAAGTGATTGCTAGGCCTATAGCTTAAAGAAAATTTACTACTCCCACTACTACTGTGATTTCAGAAACCCTCCTTAGGGAACTTAGGGGGGAGGGGTTCTGTCGGAGGTAATTTTGTTTGTTCCAAATTGTCTTTGATACTACTTTTGATTTCGGTTTACTATAGAATTCATTAATTCATCTCTAAGAATGGTGGTTGTCTTCAGTAGTAGTAGTAGTAGTAGTAGTAGTAGTAGTAGTAGTAGTAGTAGTAGAACAATTTTATTAGAAATAAACATTTCTTAATCAATAGCACAACATAAGCGAAGCTTGCGAGGCTGTGCTATATTCAAAGAAAATAAAGAGACAATATGGAGAATAAGAAAATATGGAGAATGAGACAATACACCGAAACCAACAAAAAAAAACATAAACAATACACTACCTTGCGTGACCCCAAGACAACAAAAAAAACGAAAAAATACATAAATATTACAAATGAATAACCTATGTAAAATTTATTTTTATTTAATCTGTTTCAAAAGCATACCTACCGAGCAACTCCACACGTAAATCAGACTTAAACTGGCCAAGGCTACCTATTTTCTTGATATCTATACTCAGTTTATTCCAAAGTTTTGAAGCTCTGTATATAAGTGAAAAAGAAAACATTTCACGTTTGATAACATTGTTTATTCTAGTTCCTGCTCGTTTTGGGTTTCACTTATCCCTTCACGGTAATTTGTTAATCTTAAGTTTGAAATATTGTGTGACTTTATTTGTGCTTGTTTTAGGTTTCAAAATGTCTCTTAGCTTTTCTTTGAAAATATTTTCTTTGTGTAAATATCGTTCAAGTTCGCCAAAGTTACATGAGCCTGAGCTATTTTTCCAAGTCTGAAACACAATTGAAGTGAAGTTTAATTGATTCTATTACCTAACATTTGCGTGGAATCACCAACAATTGCTATATTAATATTTATTGGTAGATTGTGAGATCTGATTTTGTATTAGGAAATTTCAAGAAATAGCGAATCTGAAATATAGTGATGCCATGACTGTCTACATCATTTCCCTCTCTCTTTATATGAAGGTTATTCCCTCCTGACTACAAAAATCGAAACTGAAGGGACTGAAGAACCTCACAGCTGCTCCTAAAATCAAATTCTCAACCACTGTCTGAATATCATTTTACCCGTTGTTATGTTATATTAATTTCACTTAAGTCACACACAATTGACAAACCTTCAATTTGATAAGTAAACAAATAAAAATTGTTCTTTATGATGATAAATTGTTGGTAAATTTTTGGACACCGTCATTAGGTGTCCAGGTTGCGGTCTAAAATATAATTTGGCTGTCAACAACAAAAAACCTCGTAAAAGAAAGCATTCAATCAATTCATCCAGTAAGAGCAGAAAAAAAAGTAATATTCACTAATGGTACTAGGAAAAGAGAAACAGTGTTAGCTCAGCAGTCTTACCAAATTGGCTTTATGTGAGGAAAAAAACGAAATGAATTAGTCAACGTCAACGCTGAACTGCTGTCTTTCGTCTCTTGGTCACGAAGATGAACGAATTCCCGCTGGTGACAAAAAACTTATAAGACTCGGTACACAATGTAATGAAATGTGTATAAAGTTAAGAACTTGTACTTAAAAACTTTCAGCCTCAAAACACTTAACTTTCTTTTATGACAAAGTTTAAAGAAAATTGTTGATTACATTGAACATATTAGGATTAGATTAGCTTCGATTAAGAAACGTTTAGTATCTATTTGCTACTTGAATTGGCTGAAATAGTTATCTATTCACATTGTGAAAAGAAGCTTCTTTTTAATCCATTGCTTTGGTATTTCAATTTTTATGTTGGATGGAAAGACAACCTTTTTTTTTGGGGGGGGGGGGATTCAAAATGTAAACATTTAGTTTTTTGTACTTATAACTCTAGGTATATTTCTTTCACGTTTCAATTTGCATAATTAAAGATAAAGAATTTCATGGTAAAAAAAAAAATGTGTCATTTTTTTTGACAAAAATTGTCAAAAAAAAAAATTCCCATGATATTCTACGGCCTTTCTGATTCAGGGGTTATTCAGGAATTGGGACAAAATTTAAACTTTAATGTAAAGAGCGAGGTATATACGAGGGGGTGAACCCCCTCGTATACGTAATAAAAACATACGAATATAGAAGTTCGTTACATAAGTTAATTCGTAAGTTACACATTTTTGTGCTAATAAAAATGTTCGCAAAAAATTAAAAGTTCTAGTTGCCTCTCTAAGTAACCAACAATTTGGAGGGTAAATAGGCCTCCTCTTCCGCTCCTTTTTTCTCAAAATCGTCCGATCAAAACTTTGAGAGAGCCATTTAGCCAAAAAACTAATTGATATGTTAATTTCGTTTTAATATTCATGTGCGGAAAGCTAAAATCAAAACATGCATTAATTCAAAAACACTCAGAAATTAAATAAAAAAAAACAAGCTTTTTTAACCGAAATTAAGGAGCGACTTTAAAACTTAAAACAAGCAGAAATCCCTCCGTGTACGAAAGGGGCTGTTCCCTCCTCAAAGCCCCGCTCTTTTCGCTAAAGTTTTTTACTGTTATAAAAAGCAGAATTGAGATAAAGAGACAAACTTGAGCGTTAAGATCGGGGATTTGAGGAGGAAACAGCCCCTTTCATATACGGCGTGATTTCTATTAGATTTAAGTTTTAATGTTGCTCCTTACTTTCTGTTAAAAAAGTATATTTTTTTTTATTCAATTCTTTTAAAAATCACTAAGTGAATCATTATGGCATCAAGCAGTTCGTTTTTTAGAACCTATCCGATACATGATATCAAGTAAATTTAATCTGGCTTTGAAGCTCTCGTTATGCCTATGAACAAAGAGGGAGTGGGGGTGGATTACTCTCTCTGAAATTAGTCATAATGCCATCATACAAAATTCAAACTGTAGCCTACATGTTTTGGACCCCCCCCCCCTGAATAAACTATGAGGAAACCGTTTTCTCCCTAAGGAATTGACTTGCTTAAACCTATAATTTTTTTATTATTATGAATTTATTAAAATATTGTGCACAGAAAATGTACACCACACCAAGTCTCCTGAGGGTAACACAGTGTCTCACGCTCCTCCTCCATCCCAATCGATTCAAAGCTTCCCTCTTTGTATCATCCCAATTTCAATTCAGTGTAAATCCATTAGTTAAAACCGGGGTTATATCCAGGATTTTTTGTTGGGGGGGGGGTTACAAAAAGATGTTTTTATGGTGGTCAAAAAAACAATTAAAAATGATCAAAAGTTTGTTTGTATTCATTTTTTTCAATTTTTACAAGTCGGGCAAAGATTTCACTGGGGATTCCAAAGCCCTATCCCCCCCTATATACCGTCCTGTTTACGACTCCTTCCCATCCTGTTCGGGGACGATCTCCTTCAAAAATTATTGGTAAAAGATAATTCCCCTAATTACGGAAATACGTTGTACTTGTTGCGTAGAGCTGCCTTTGTTGAGCCTCCTCCTTTGAGTTGTTGTTGGGGTAAGTTGTTTGTGGAGTTACACGTGATACGAACCCTCAAATTATTTGTCTGTGTTAGAATGTAAATATTGGTTTTCAAAAGTTTTAATGTTTTTCATTCCATTTCAATTGTTTATTTATTTGGGTTGTGTCACTATATTAGACTGAATTGATTAGATTAAGTCATTTATGCCGAGCTACTTGTTTCTGTTGCCTGCTTTGATTATAAATCTTCTTATCTTTAATTTCATATGTCGAGTTTCATGTTCTTAGCTGACTCGTTTAAGTTTATGGTGTAACACTAGAACACCATGAGGTGTTCTAGACTGAATTACTGAGATTTGAATTTTCAACGTTAAGTTATTTGGATTCTGTTTCGTCGATTTGAGTTTTCAACGTTAAGTTATTTGGATTCTGTTTCGTCGATTTGAGTTTTGAGATTTGAGTTTTCAACGTTAAGTTATTTGGATTCGGTCTCGTCGATTTGAGTTTTGAGATTTGAGTGTTCAACGTTAAGTTATTTGGATTCTGTTTTATCGATTTGAGTTTTGAGATTTGTGTTTTCAACGTTAAGTTATTTGGATTCTGTTATGTCGATTTCAGTTTTCTAGAACAAGCAAAAACTTTCAGCAAAAACAATTTTTCATATCTTAGGCGGCTGAGCTAGGCCGGTAAAATTTTAAATGTTTTCAAGACTTGTTATTTGAGATGATCCCTTATCGTTTGATGTATCTTCTATTTCTATTTTAAAATATAAATTTTTATTTTGAATTTGCATTTTCTATTTATTTCTAGTTTTTTTCTATTTTCTTTGAAACGTCACAAAGAGTTTTTCAAGAAAGAAATTAGTTACCTTAGATTAAGTTAACTAAGTTATTTTGTTGCTGCATTGAGTTTTCTAGCTTCAGTTGAGTTACTGCTTTTGAGTTTCTTAAATATACTAGGTTGAATTTTCTATACTGAGAAAATTTTTCTATACTATACTTTTCTATACTTTTTCTATACTATAGAATATTTTTTATAGTATTATAGTATTATAGTATTATTTATAGTTTTATAGTATTATTTATATTTATTTATTATTTATTATTTTTTATTATTTATTTTTCATTTATTATTATTTTTTATTTATTATTATTTTTTATTTATTATTTATAGTTTTATAGTTTTATTATAGTATATTTTTTATTTAATATTTTTTATATTTTTATATTATAGAATATTTTTCTATACTATACTTTTAGAGCTAGATGGATGCTACTGTACATCTTCAGTTTCCTGTTCAAAGCCGCCTGGGTGAGTTTTCAACGTTTTGAGTTTTCACGTCATTGCTTTGAGTCTTGTTTCAGTGTGTTTGGGTTAAAGTCTGTGGGATTATATTATTCTGGGTATCCTAGGTTGAGTTCTTTTAGTTGAGTTAATTAGCTTGAAATGTTAATAATGAGTATTCTGCGTTTATTTAACAAGATAAGCTGCTTTTTCCTCATTTCTTATTTCAAATTGACTAGTTTTAAGTGCTTGTTTGGATGTTATTTTTAGTGTCTTGGGTTGAATTTATCGTGTTCAGTGTCCAGTTTCAGTTTCTAAGTTTATTTTTCTGTTAATTTCTCGGTTCTGGTCCTCTTATAGTGATTGGACAACCAATACAGACAACTAGTCAGACGACTGACAGAGTTGTATGTTCTAAAGAAGTGAATGAATTAGATGATCGGCCAAGTAAAATATTTTGCACTTCCATCTCCAAAGTGATTGTTTTGCCTGGAAGGGGGTGGGGTATTGTGAGTAAAAACATTGGAATTGTCTTTACTAATCCTTAAGTTATCCAATTAAATTTGATAAACTATCAAGAATCCATGCAACCAAAATTTCTTTAGTTCACAATTTTTATCTTCTGTCCTAGTTGTCCTAGTGCCGAAACCCTATAGGCAAGTGTGTATTCTCCTGATGAGCCCTTATGTTGGGTTGTTGCCTCTGAATTATTTGTCCTTCTTTTTTCTTTTTTAATATTTGGTAAACGACGACTTATACTTACTGACGACACGACTGCCTGTCCATGGATCATTCATTATGTTTGATTGTGTATGGCTATGCTGTTTGACCTATGTAACTGTATGGATGAGTAGGGTTAAGGCCTCATTCAAGTACTGATCTATATTAATTACTAATGTAGGAAAACAGTCTTCCTTTTCTCCTTCTGTCTTTTTTTACGTGTTTGTGCTATTGCATTGGTGATTTCTTTTTTCATTATAAAACCTCCAACCTTCATAAAACTTATGAACCCTTAAAATTTTGGCTGCAATTGTAGACAAGCCTGTACTTCAAAATAGTCATGCATACATGTGTACAGATAGACAGAGTTTACACCTTGTTTTTTGTTGTTTTATTCGTTTACATTAGACGAATGCTTAAATTAAGAGTACTTTTAGACACCATTCAATTTATACTTTTTTACTGTCTCAGCACAAGATTCACTTTAATGGAAAGGATATTGTTAAACAGACCCTAATGGTAGTCAGAAATAATTCTCTGCCATTATTTCTGTGCACAAATATCCTCGGACTATTTTAGAACCAGTCGTAAAAAGGGATAATTTCTTTGCAATAGTTTTTGGAAAAATTATGTTAATTCTGTTTCAGAACAATCACATACCCGAGTGAATTGTCTCTTATTTTACTTGATTATATTTGCATTCATGTTTCACCTTTATGCTTGGTCTGTGGTGATGAAGTATTTTGTTTCGAAAGCAAAACCTCCCTTTGAATACGAATTACCAAAGAAAAGTTAAAATCAATTATTAACTTCTCTTACACGAAGTAAGACTTTCCCAAAAGTAACAAATTCAGTAATTTGCGACCCTTCTTATTTCATTTAACTAAAAATTAGTAAAAAAAAAAAGAAAAAATCGCTGAATTGAAAAAAATATGATGAGTGAGCTAATGCTCTTCAGTTTACAGCGTTTATTTGTTCGATTTTTTAAGAGTTTCTACATGGTCATGGATGCTCGTGTATTTTGTATTTTCTTTTATATTGATTTATTTTCGTCAATTCCCAAATATAAAATTGTTCAAAATTATACATTTTACATAATATTTGCTTCATACCTATAAGAGTGAATAGAAGAATAAATAAATGAATAAACCAATTGAAACCTCGAATTCTCTTTTAAGCAATAGTTTTTATTGAAGAAATAAATAGATACTTACTATTTGGTGGGTGGAGCAGTGTTGGTAAATTTCTCGTGGTGCTTCTGACATAGTTCAGGTAGGGATGAGTCAATTACGTCTGCTCCGCCTTTGTCCCTCCTACCAAGTGTCTGGCAATGAGGTGGGGTAAAATACGCTGCCTAGATTGGATGGATTGAAGTATTTTTGGAGGGTTCAGTCCCCCTAAAAATGTAAAACAACAACCATTGCACTGGCGAGTACTCAGGATTTTTTTTTTTCAGATAGAATAAAATAGAACTTGGGGCAGGGGAGGGAAAGTTTGACAATTTGCATAAAAAGGGTCAATAAATTTAAAGAAATTGATCCCCTACCCCCTCACCCCCGGAAAGCAGCCCTTGAAAGGAAAGCAGCCTCGTGTGGGAGAAACAAGTTCAAATACTAGTACAAATACTGAGGGTGATGTGCAGCATACTTTTTTTCTAAAAACACCGTTCAGGCAAAAATAATTATTTTTGTAGTACACTCTAAATATGTGATATTTTAAAAATTCAAAAATGCACTTTTAGTTTTTCTAAAACTAAGTTAAATTAAATTTTCAATCAAATTAAATTTTGTACATAATATTAAAATATAATTAACAATGTTAGATAGCAAGGTGGGTCATTACGATGGGATAAAATACTTTTGGAGGGATCAATCTTCCATGAGCACCAACCTTGTGCAGGCAGATACACAGGATACTTCTCAAATTAATTAAAATTTTAAAAAATCAGTTTGGGGGAGGGAAAATTTGATAATTTTTATATGAGGCACCAAAATGTTTTATGAAATTGTGCCCCTACCCCCCTCTGTCTCTTCCTGGGTACGCCACTTTATTAGATATTAGTCTCATATGAGACAAGAAGTCAAAATGCTAGTATCGGTACTGAGGATCAAGTAACGCTTACTACTTTTCTTAGAACACCGCTCAGACAAAAATAGCTACAATTCTCACTGATGGATCCAGGAGGCCGTGGGACCCCGGGCCCCTCCCAAGATATTTTTTGACACCCTAGTAGATTTATCCTAGTAATACGCAATATTTTAGGAATTCATAAATACACTTTTAGATTTCTAAAATTAAGCTATACTGTTTTAACCAAATCAAATTTTATAGATAATATTTCAATATAATTATCCGTCTTAGGCATTTTACCGATCATAAAACAACGAATACAATAAATTCTACAAAGGAGAAAACAAGAGATGGGCAAATCCTCTCCAAACATACAACGCCTGAGGGGGAACTAATAGCCAAGTGGCCATTTCGCTCTATTTTCTCTGGAGGGGGGGGGGATGGAGAGAATGGGTCTTAATGGATTAAGCCCAAACATATTTTTTTGTGTCCACTCTTAATAATAATTGAAGAGACAGTAATAATAATAAATAATAATGACAATCGATTACTTAAGCTTAATCTAGACACTAACAACATAAACTGGAAGCTCACTCAACCAGGAAGTTTGGTTTAGCAATACAATCGATCAATCAAAATAATGGAATTAAAATTCCTACTGGCTTCATGTCGCTTAATTACCAAAATATATGTAAATGTTATACTACTTGGAAATCCAGTACGGAAGACTTAGGAATTTTCGGGACAATACATTTACTGGATTTATTATATAGTAAACCACTCCAATGATAATAGAAGCCTATTAAATCTCAAAGCCCTCTGCCCTTATATTAGTTTACTACGTGCAGATTAACATTTACTCACGATACCAAAATTAAATTTATAACAATATTTTATAGGTTTCTATGAAAGGTTATTGAGTTATTAGAGGTTTCGAATTATTAAGTTTTCAAATATCACTATGACAGTCCAATTAAGAGAACATAAATGATAAGAAAAGTTTGTTCTTATCATAGACACCACAATAGCGCAGCCTAAGTAAAGAGCAATGTGGGAAAAATGTATTCTCAATTTTTTTTTCAAACGAGAAAATAATTTGCACTTTTCTGAAATAAAACAAATGAATATGGATTGACAATTACATATACTGTACAGCAAAACACATACATTCTGTAATACTATAAATATTATGATATTTATTCCTTAAAGTCTTAGTAAGTTTTGGATTTATAAAGTTAAAAAAGTGAAAACCTTTAAAATTTATTTTATTATCAGTAAAGTGTAAGTTATGTTCTGGTCTTCAGAAAGCATGGGGGTGTCAGCTCTACTCATGTTAATTTCTGCTTATTTTATTATGAATCGGTTATTTATTGTACCCACTGTTTGTTTTGGTTTCATTTATTCATTGATGATGATTTGTGGTAGTTTTACGCTTGGAAGATTATTTGACTTTTTCTCTTCTCACTTTTGGTTCAACAGAGCTGTAATTTTTGACTTTTTAGTAGGAAAGTCGACTGGTCCTTCTTCTGCTGAAAATATTCGCCTCGGATCGCATCTTTCAAAGCCTTCGTCTAGTATTACTTACGTTGGTTTGCCAATTGGCTCTAGTTTAAAGCATACTAGGACCCTACTGCTTGAGTTTTTAAGTGAAATACTGCGAAGGACGCATGGACTTCTTGTTTCATGTAAATCCAGGTATAAGCGGGCAATTCTAGGAAGGATATACAATGCGTTTGCTGATCCCCATCTACTAGCATTAGCACCCTTTTGGGAATTTTTTTAGTCAAACTGAAAAAACAGCATTTCGCCGACTGTGTTTCCGTTATGCGAAGTTCCTCTTACGTATCCCTCTATGGAAGAGCAATCGACGACTTGTGTTTGGTTTTGGTATAGCGCCATCATTTGTAGTCATTGAAGAACGCCGGTCTCGCTTTATGAATACATATATGGCCTCTTATTGATATCATGACGTAACTACAGATTCGTTACAACCACCCTGGAAAATATGCAAATGATTCCTTAAAGTCCTGACCTATTTAGATCGTTTTTGTGGCCCGTCATGCTCGCTTTCTCACTGTTGCTTGCAATTCTCGCTGCCACTTATCTTTTAGCCGCATATTTCTATCTTCTTTTAGCCGCATATTTCTTCGTTCTTCGCTTTCATTTCTACTTCGTTAAACTCTCCTTGCTGTTGCATGAATTGTAACCACATGTTTCTTTGTTCATCACTTTTGTTTTTGATGTAATTTCCACTGACGCCAGTATTCAGGACTGTGTCTTCACTTTCGTTTATCATTTACCTTTGATTTTTATTCAATTAAATAAAAAAAAACAAGTTTTTTTTAACTGAAAGTAAGGAGCGACATTAAAACTTAAAACGAACAGAAATTGCTTCGTATATGAGAGAAGCTGCTTCCTTATCAACGCCCCGCTCTTTGCGCTAAAGTTTGACTCTGTCTCTCAATTCTTCTTTTTAAAACAGTAAAAAACTTTAGCGTAAAGAGCGGGGCGTTGATGAGTAAGCAGCCTCTTTCATATACGAAGTAATTTCTGTTCGTTTTAAGTTTTAATGTCACTCCTTACTTTCAGTTAAAAAAACTTGTGTTTTTTATTTAATTTCTGAACGTTTTTGAATCAATGCATGTTTTGATTTTGGCTCTCCGCAGAGGAATAATTAAAACGAAATTTGCATATTTTTTTTTTTTTTTGGCTAAATGGCTTTCTCATAATGTTGATCGAATGATTTTGAGAAAAAAAGAGCGGGGGAGGAAGCCTAGATGCCCTCCGATTTTTTGGTTAATTAAAAAGGCAACTAGAACTTTTAATTTATTACGAATATTTTTATTAGTAAAAGATTTACGTAACTTATAAATTAGCTTACGTAAAGAACTTTTGTATTCTCATATTTTTATTAAATATATGAGGGGGTTCGCCCCCTTGTCAGATCCTTGCTCTTTACACTAAAGCTTAAATTTTGTCCCAATTCATTAAGAATGACCCCAGAATCACAAAAGCCGTAGAATAAATAGTTGAAATTACTAAAAATACTTTAGCGTAAAGAGCAAGGTAATAAAAGGAAATGAGCCCCTCAAATAGGTAATAATTTCTGTTTGTTTTAAGTTTTAATGATGTTCCTTACTTCCAGCTGAAAGAACTTTTTCATATTTATTTTTTCATTGTTTTTTTTTTAAATAATGCTACTAAATCCTGCGCTCCCTTCATGGAGATTTTCTTCCCCCATGACAAATTATCGATGGGAAGTTCCCCCAGCATATCTCCCTCTTCTCAACCCCTCCCCCAACCAAAAAATCTTCCCCTCCTGAAAACGCCTGTACACTTCCCAATAACCATTACTATATGTAAGCATTGGTCAAAGTTTGTAACTTGTTGCCCCTCCCATGGGGACTGTGGGGGAGTAAGTCGTCCCCAAAGACATAGTTATAAGGTTTTTCGACTACGTTGAATAAAATGGCTATCTCAGAATTTTGATCTGTTGACTTTGGTAAAATAATTAGCGTGGGAGGGGGCCTAGGTGCCCTCCAATTTTTTTGGTCACTTAAAAAGGGCACTAGAACTTTTCATTTCCGTTAGAATGAGCCCTCTTGCAATATTCTAGGACAGCTGGGTCGATACGATCACCCCTGAGAAAAAAAAAGAAAAAACAAAAAAACAAATAAACACGCATCCGTGATCTGCCTTCTGGCAAAAAATACAAAATTCCACATTTTTGTAGATAGGAGCTTGAAACTTCTACAGTAGGGTTCTCTGATACGCTAAATCTGATGGTGTGATTTTCGTTAAGATTCTATGACTTCTAAGGGGCGTTTCCCCCTATTTTCTAAAATAACGCAAATTTTCTCAGGCTCGTAACTTTTGATAGGTAAGAGTAAACTTGATGAAACTTATATATTTAAAATCAGCATTAAAATGCAATTCTTTTGATGTAGGTATTGGTATCAAAATTCCATTTTTTAGAGTTTTGGTTACTATTGAGCCGGGTCGCTCCTTACTACAGTTCGTTACCACGAACTGTTTGATACTCTTTACCTTAGCCTCTCGGGTTGGACAGATCCGCTCCGATCGGATAGGTCTTGTCACGTTTGATAGTCTAGGTTTTTCATTTGTTCTCTATGCATTATAATTACTCTCTTTAGTGGCTCTACTTACTCTAGGTATTATGAAACTACTTAAAGCGCTTTTTGTAAATAGACAAATTAAATTTGGTATTTTATACTTAGCTATGTTAGCTATGTATCGCTTGAAATGTACTCATATGTATGACGTCAATCATATGATTTTTCTTGTCAATCATTTTTTTGTGCAATTTTGCCTGCATCATAGACACTGAAAACGATACAACCACTACTGAGGCAAATATGACCTATTTATGCTTTTCGAATGTGTAAAAAAATATGACGTCACTAACATATATATTCTTTTTCAAAATTGAGGCTTTTAACAAATTTTTTTCAAACTTCTGACCTATATAGATCTCTTTTTTTAGGCCTGAAAATCTCGGGAAAGGGTTAAAAACGTTAAAAGGGATCAAAGCGGTTAAAACTCGCAGATTTCATACCTTTTAAACAAATAAAAATGCGAAGGAAATTTGCTAATGTAAATAGAAGAAAAACATAATTTGGTAAAAAAAAAGTTGTAAAAAATGAGTCGAAAATTTCATATAAGCAATGTGCAGTGAGTATCAAAAATGGGTAGGGGTGGAAAATCATTTATTTAACGTATCAGCTACGTAGAGGAAAAATTCCTTCCGTATTCCTTCTATGTAAAGTTTTATTGGGGTAAGAATGGAGCGAGGGAATCTCGTCATAAAAGGAGGAGACTTAACAAGCGGAAAGTGATTTTGTCCTCAAGGAAATACCGGACTAATCATTTTTTTAAGTTAATTAAGTAAAAAACAAGTTTTTTAATTTAAAATAAGGAGCGAAATTAAAACTTACAACGAGCAGGAATTATTCCATGTATGAAATGGGCTGCCCCCTCCTCAGTACCCCGCTCTTTGCGCTATAGTGTGACTCTTTCTCCCAACTCAACTTTTTAAAACAATAAAAAAACTTTACCGTGAAAAATGGGGCATTGAGGAGGGGACAGACCCTTTCATATATGGAATAATTTCGGTTCGTTTAAGTTTTAATGTCGCTCCTTAATTTCAGTTGAAAAACTTGTTTTTTTTTTATTTAGTTTCTGAACGTTCCTAAATTAACGCAGGTTTTGAATATTCCTCACCGTACATGGATAATTAAAACAATATTTGCGCATTGATTTTACTTTTTCAAACTTATAATAACCTTATAATAACCTAAGTTTGATTTTTGTTTCAGTTATTTGAGAATGACTCCTTAATCACAAAGACTTTTTAATTAAAATAATAAACTCTTTTAAAAGTTAAAAAAAATCTTTAGCGTAAGAGCGAGCTATTGAGAAGAGGCAAACCCCCCTCATGTACGTAATATTTTCTGTTCGTTTTAAGTTTTAATTTTGTTCCTTAGTTTCAGTTGAAAACATTTGCTTATTTTATTTAATTTCTGATCGTTTTTTTTAAATAATACTGGGAAACCCGGCACCTCCATCATGGAAAATTTCCTTCCTCCATAAAAATTTTTCCTCGGAAAGATCCTCCCAAGTAAATTCCCCCCGACCTCCCACCAGAAAAAATCCCCTCTGAAAATGTCTGTTTACTTAACAATAAACAATACTATATGTAAACAATAGGCAAAGTTCACAACTTATGGCCCTTCCCCTGAAAAATTTGGAGGATTAAGTCATCCTCAAAGACATTGTTATTAGATTTTTCGACTATGTTGAACAAAATGACAAAATTTTTATCGAGCGACTTTGGGAGAAAATGAGCGTGCGAGGGGTCCTTTAATTTTTTGGTCACTTAAAAAGGGCACTAGAATTTATAACTTCCGTTGGAATGAGTCCTCTTGCGATATTCTAGGACCACTGAATCGATACGATCACCCCTGAGAAAAAAAACACACATCCATGATTTTTCTGCTGCAAAAAAAAAGCAATATTCCACATTTTTGCAGATAGGAGCTTGAAAAAGAAATAGCAAAGAAATAATTACCAAATTACCCAACTTGGAAATAACTTAGAATATTGGATATAGCCACAAATCAAACGCTAAGTGCACTTTAACCCGTTTCAGAAGTGTTTTATGGACAATGTATCAACCGGAAGACAAAGCAGAGGAGGGCAATTGTCCCAAAGACTTTACCTCTCCCTTTCCTCTACGTTTTAAGAAATACCTTGTCTTGATGTTTTCATTTAAGAAGAGTGAAAAAAAACTTTACCACTTCAGATTTAAAAAAAAACCTTTTCTGTATCTTTATTTTTAAAGAGGGGAGGGGTCATGATTTCTCAGAAATCATGGATTCGTACATGGGCCAAGTTTGATGGAACTCTGTCAAAAATGACGGAACTGTGCCAAGTTTGGTGGAATTGTAGGGAACAGATGGTGTTCCAAAAACCTCCTCCCATATATTCTATGGTAAGTTTTATTGGGGTAAGAATGGAGCAAGGAGGCAAGTTCAAAGAGGAGGGGGACTTAACAAGAGAAAAGAAGTGTGTCCTCAAGCAAATACCAGACTAGTCATTTTTTTTTTCAAGTTAATAGTATGCTACACATGAAATGATACACTACCATCTTGAATATACAATCAACCTTTTAAGGTTCCCTGTAAGACTAAACAGACTATCACAGAAAAAAAAAAGCTGAAAACCAAATTATTACTCAAATCCACAAAAGAATTATGGAAAAAATGAAGTGAAGAAAAAGGAAAGACGAAATTACCCAATTACCCAACATGGAAAAAAATGCGAAAAAAAACAGTACTAGGAGAAGTTAGCCCCATCAGGCTTGGTACAGTTCTGTTACAATTGCAAGTGTCACTTGGTGTACCAAAACAAGATTTCTGAGAGTGACCCCTCCCCCGCTTAAAAATAAAGATCCAGAAAAGTTACTTTTCAAAATCTATAGGGTTTAAGTTTTTTCGAATCTTCTTAAATGAAAACACCAAGACAAGGTACTTTTTAAACATAAGGAAAGGAGGGAGGGTTGAGCCTATGGGACAGTGTTGCCCCCTCTGCCCCGTTCTCCAATTGATACTTTTTCCGTAAGACGCTTCTGAAACAGATTAAAGTGCACTTAGCGCTTGATTGAAGATTTACTAGATGTTTTCCAGAGAAATCGCCTACGGATTGTTCAGGGTACACGGCTGACTGACCGTATTTCAAACAGTAGGCTGTATGAAAAATATGCTTCAGTCCCGCTTTCTTGGGCTACAATGAAAGAAAGGTTGAGATGGCTAGGGCACATTCTGCAGATGAAGGATGACAGATTCCCGAAGATTGTCCTTTTCGGCCAACCGTATAGGGCTAAACAGAAAGCAGGTCATCCTCGTCTGGGATGAGAGGATTTCATAAAGAAAGATTTAAGGAAACGGGAACTTTCTGGTAGGGAGTAAAGAAGGAGGCTTTGAATAGATTGGAATAGAGGGGGAGCGTGCGTAGCTGTATTGGCCTCAGGCGGTTTGGTGCTACAGTGAGCTGTAAGAGCATAAACTGGCAGAACAGAGAAATACATGGCAGCCCCCTTTAGTCGAAAAACAGTTATTCTTTCTTGAATTGAGGTGAAAAAGATAAGAGATTTTTTAGCAGTTGGTGTCACGAAGAATCCTACACCTTGTCCATGAACTTGGTTTTTACGGCCAGATAGCCAGATTGAGGCTCGAGACACGTTTTTCTTACTCGTTCGTGGGATGTGTATCTCAGAAAGGCTAACAGCATCCGAATTATGCCTTTATAGTTCTATATGGGCAAGATCCAGTTGTCCTGGCTTAGCAAGTGTTTCGATATTCAGTGTGCCAAAGTGTAGTGTGAGTTTTATCGGAAAATAACTTTTGTGTTGGTTTTCACCCCTTTTGTTGGTCGTCCTACACTTAGGGTCGTCGGTTGCCTCGGACGTAGTAGTATGTAAAATTAAATCATAGTCATTACCCTAAATTGTTGGTTTGTCGGTAACCCCTGACGCGGTAGCAGATATTCGCATGATACTAAGTCCTTTTTAATTACTTCAAGAGAGGTGGTTTCTTGGCTAAATGGGTAGTGGTGGCAATTCACTCCTCTCCATTACCATGTAGAGGCCATTGTCCATAAATCTGGATCCTCCACCCTACCGCAGTTGTCCTCCTTCAGAGGATCCTTCTCTACTTCGCCATACAATTTAACCCATTGCTGGGAAAAGGTTGTAACTGACCGAATATTTCCACACACAGATGGACCCTGCTCAGTGTACATCCAAGGGGCCTTCTTCCTCCTCCATCTGTATTTATGAACCCTGTGCGAGGGTGCCCCAGTCTCTGTTATAGATCTACAGGGAGTAGGTCCCCATTTGGTCCGCACCTCCCACTTAATGTAGGTACCCTATATATGTATAGAAAATTCCCCTGTCTACCCTCTGGGGACGTGCTGAATGGCCCATGGGAGGTCTCTACCTAGGGGAGACTCAGTAGGTGACTCAGAGAGTATTAGAATAATTAGTTCTTAGACATTTACTCCCATTTAGGAAACCCTTTTGCTAATTTTCTATGGTAATGCTGTCAATACTTTTTTGTCCAGTTCTAACCCAGGACTACTGAAAATGTTGGGGGGGGGGGTTGTGAACTCTCGTCCAAGGAAGGCCCATCGTATGATTCTCTCTCAGTGTCAAAATTTGTGTTATAAGTTTGACCTTTTTTTATATTTCAAAACAAAAACATCTCTTTTTTGGGTTAATCTGTAATTCTTTTCTTTACATTTGATAGGAAATTCTAAATCTAAAGGGATCTATTTTATCAAATGACTTCAGAATATTGGTACGGTGTACGGCCCGAAACCGTAGTTGCATTGGTACTGGACTAGTGAAAAATTACACTCAAGTGATGAGGGGTATTAATGAAAGTGTCCAGGGAGGCCCAGTCCTCGCTCTCAATGGCCCTGTCCTATCCCATTGCGGGCAAAATGTGACAGGTTTTTTTTTTCTTTTTTTTTCTCTTTTTTTGTAAATAGTGAACAAGAGTTCCTTTGCTCATTATTTACAGAAATAATAAACGAAGCATACACGTAGTTCTCTCTTTATATCAATTGGAACAGGAGCTGCCCATATATTGTATTTGTTCGCTTCTCCCCTTTTTAATGTCGCTTTAGCTATATTTTATTGTTTTTTAATTTGCCTATTTTTATCGTTTTAGCATGTTATGACATATTAAAGTATAAATACTTACTTTTGAATATGTTATGGTCAATTTAAGGCTAAATAATGGATAAAAAATAAATTTTGTTTTCGAACAATTTTAATTTTGGCATTCTTTTAGTTTTTGTTACTTTTTACTTGTTCTGTTTTGATTAATTAACCCCAAAATTTGAATTCAGCTTTTCGGGCCTAAGATAGCAATATTTTTCAAATTAACACATCTCTTATCATCACATAAACAGCAATTTGTATTTAATATAATTTGATTTCCTTGGCAGCTCATCTCAACAAATTACAGTTACGGACAAGCGAGAGAAAATATCGGGAAGAAATTCCTTTAATTGATTTCCAAAAAGGACATTTCCGTCACGAAGATTCCTGCGAATGTATTCTACATAGAGCCAAAGATATTGGATATTTCAATATATTTAGAATAAAATAAAGATACAAAGTAGATCTATAATCCTCTAGTTGTGTCACTATATGATTGGGACTGATTTCTATTGTTGGTCTTTTACATTTTCTTGATCTAAAACCCTATCGCTAATTATGTCTTTTAAGCCTTGCATTAATTATATACCAAAAAAAATTTAGAATTTTTAATTTTATTTACATTTTTGAAAATTTCACCAGAAAATATATTTTTTTCTTAATAAAAAAAATTACTTGTCTCACTCATAATTCATGTTTGGTTGTTAAAAGTGCTATTAGGCTTTCTTCTGCCTCTACAAGAAAATTTTATTTTGAGGTAATGATGGCACTCTCCTGTTCTCTAATCGTGAAGGCACAATGGCACAATGAACTCCAATGGCACAGGCAGATTTTTTTTTCTCTTATATTTTTTTGGATACGATCTAGTATCCTTAGAGGATAATTGTGGATTTTCACCGGTTTTCGACAGCCAGAATCCTACAAAGACATTTCAGAAAGACACAAATTAGCATCGTAAAATCCTAAGGGTGTCAATTTAAAAATAAAAATATGGGAAAATTTTCAATAAAAACAAATTTAAAAATAAATATATGCGCAGTTGGAAGTTTAAAGAGAGTGTTTCGGGGAGACAGACGGCTTCGCCACCGGCCCCCCGCACAGTCACTAGGCAGGCTTGTATATATGGATTCTCAGTGTCGCTTGTCTTCCAGCCGAAGACAATGCGAACTTTTTGATGTCACGGCGTCCCCACTGGTTCGATACAACCACCCTGGGAAAAACTTGAGTTCTTCCTTAAAGATGTCACCTATTTAGATCTTTCTTGTGACCAGAAATGTCAATATGCAGTTTTAAGAATAAAACGATTTATCCGATTTCGAGGAAAAATCTACACACATAAACACATTATTGCTCGTTTAATTATTTTTAAAAAGTCACATAATTCTAACAATAAGATGTTTTTTGGCCATTGTCAGTGCTTCATTCCACACAACATTATGTCTCCGTCGTTAATTTTCAGGTGGCAGCAGAACTCTAAGTTCTGCTATATATATATATATATATATATATATATATATATATATATGTATATATATATATATATATATATATATATATATATATATATATATATATATATATATATATATATATATTTATATATATGCTATTACTACCACTACTAACAATTCACCACAGCCCCAAGCTGCCTGGGGCCAAAACAGCTACGCAAGCTCCTCCTCCGTCCCAAACTATGCAAAGCCTTCCTCTTTACATCCTCCAAGCCAGTTCCCATGTCCCTTAAATATCTCTTTATGACATTCTCCCATCCCGACTGCTGCCGACTTGCTTACCGTTTAGCCCTATATGGTTGGCCAAATATGACATTCTGGTAATCTTTCATCCTTCATCGCCAAAACCTGCCCTAGTTATCTCAACCTTTCTCTCTTTATAGCCCTAGAAAACGGGATTGAGCCACACTTTTCGTACAATCTGCTGTTTTAAAAATGGTTAGTCAGTCGGGTACACAGAACCATCCGTAGATAGTTTATATATATATATATATATATATATATATATATATATACATATATATATATATATATATATATATATATATATATATATATATATATATATATATATATATATATATATATATATATATATATATATATATATATATATATATATATATATATATATATATATATATATATATATATCAAATTTGTAAATTTGTTACCTTTTTATTTTAGAGTGGCAAAAGTCATTTTGCCAAAAGTAATTTGTCCTTTGCATCCTTGTTATTGCCTCCACTGTTTTTTAAGATACAAGATGACTGGCTGGGGACCAACTTACAAACGAATTATGCTGTCCTTAAAATTTAATATCCCTAGTTCTGCAAAAGCAGATGTGATTCTAACGGGATTATTAAGGGAAGTTGAAATTGACAAAGTGGAAAGTCGTAACTTACCGTGATATGGGATACTCCTAGGTAAAACTGCTTTGACTTTAAAAGTTTAAAAGACATAACTTTTGAATAAGATATAAGGCTTCTTGCTTAAGTGTATAAGATTTTCAGTGAAAAAAAATAGTAGGACATGATTGGTGGGTTTCCAACATGAAATTAATGATTGTTCTTATTTAGTGACCTGTGCTCTGCAAAAGTGTGACAATAAATTGAATGCAAAATTATTCAAAATTACTTGACTAATAAAGTTACAGAACTTTAATAAATTAAAATTATTAAATTACTTACTGTGCATGCAAGAAATGGATTTTCAAACTGAGACTGAAAAAAAACTTACATGATTCTGATTGAAACAGAGTCCAGCCAACCATCTATAAACTAAAATATGTCTGTGGAAAATGGATAATTGCATAATTTTTGGCCCTTCTCCTGAGGTTACCTTGGTCATGTTTCTAGGATGCTATCTGACATGGCTATCTTAATATTTATCTTATGCCATCGGAGGCTACAAAGACTCCCAGTGAAAAGAGGGTACTGGAGGGAAGCTGGTTGTCATCTAATCATTTTTTATTGCAATAGAGGACAATAGAGCCTTAAAGTTGCAATTGATGACCTTCTTCCGAAGTTTCTACGGCAAGCTCATATATAAAGGGTGGCGACGAAACAAACGTAATAATACATGGGGAGTGCATTTCTCTTTGCTAAGTCAACGCACTATATTTACTCTGACTAGTGAAAACCAATTTAGCTTGCTTTCTCTTTAAGCTAATCTTCAATAGTGGTCATATAAGTTATGGCTGTCATGGAAAGTTTGAAGCCGCGCTGTTCTCTATTTTCGCGAAAGTAATTAACATAGAAACTATAAATCAACATGCCATCAACTGACTATCTTTTTTTCTAACTTGCCGTTGCCGAGTTAAGGAAACCTTGTCGTACGAAGACCGTAAAGGGTCTAACATAAATCACAGGATAGGGGGATATCATCATTGCTTTTGGTCCAATTGCCTTGAAAGAAGTGATTTTTTAGATTACACCATTAAGTCCGATAACTGGGAAAGACAGGAAAATATTGTGGGAAAAAGCATATTAGAAACGTTGCCAGGAAGCAAGTTTGAAATATGTTAGAAAGCAATCGAAATGTGAATGAAGGTCCGGATCTTTTGCCGGGCCGTAGCGTTGGTCTTTGTAAGACAGCAATGGAGGCCAATTATTACGAATATCCACTTCTTTCACATTTTACCCTTTTCCTGATTTACCGTGATTTACCCTTTTGCCTGATTTAAAATTTCTAGAATTATTTTGTAATTACTGCTACTACTACGACTACTACCGCTGCTACTAACTCACTACAGGGCCAAGACACCTGAGGCCAACACAGTTGTGCAGAGTTCCTCAATCAAACCTATTCATATTTCAACTCTTTACCTCCTCCCTTGAAGTTCCGATTTCCTTTTAATTCGCCCTTATAACCCGATCCAAGCCTGTTCTTTGCGACCTACTTTTCATTTGGTCCCAGATGGATAGTCAAAAAGCACAATCTTTAGAAACTTGTCATCCTTCATCCGTAGAACGTGGTCTAGCAATTATAATCTGTCTTTCATAATAGCCCTAGAAAGTGAGATTAAACTTCATAAAATAAAATATAATTCACAGTCTGCGCAAGCAAAAGACAAGAAAAAAACACGACAAGTAGAAACATTAAAAACAAACAAAACACAGCAATAAATTAAAAAGTAAGTAAAACATTTTGTCATCAAAAATCTACGATGGTTTAAAACAAATATTAGGTGAAACCATTGTGTGATGAGATTATTAAAAGATAGAGAGAGAGAGAGAGAGAGAGAGAGAGAGAGAGAGAGAGAGAGAGAAAGAGAGAGAAGGAGAGAGAGAGAGAAAGAGAGAGAGAGAGAGGAGAGAGGAGAGAGTATAGGAGAAAGAATATGGGTCTGTCAGAGTGAGAGCAAAAATAAAAACAATACACAAGTGGCAACATGGCAAAAGTCTTAAAAGCCAGGAAAAAAAGTAAAACCCATAAAGAAATTAAAAAGGTCAATAAAAACGCAAAGAGGGAGGAAAGCAAAAGACTGGTACAGATAATACGAAGATACGAACGATTGAAATGTTTTATTATTCTATCATTAACGTAGAAAATGTATATATATATTTTTTGTCTTGAATTTAAGCAGCAAATGGAGGGCAAAATAAGTAGAGGCTAAGAAACATCCCGGGGTGGGCAGAATCTGCACTTAAACTGTCTTTTGGGGAAGTTTTCTCTGTGCAAGGGTTCGGGATTACATTTTCTCGAAAATAGAGGTAACCTAAATCTCCTCCCCTCAAGCGTTTCTAGCGGGATGTTTTGCGGATGAAGGACGGCACATTGCCGAATATCGTCCTTTTCGGCCAACCTTCTATGGCTCCGGTAGTGCTGCTGTGAGTTGTTAGTAGTAGCAGTAGTATATAAGACATGGCAGAGGAAATCGAAAAAATCTTAAGATTTCCCCTGTTCTTGTGCTTATACCCAAACGGAGCTTTTACTTTATGGTTTTTTGTTTTTGTTTAAATCCAATTAGAGAAAAAACTAAAAAGATTATTAACATGCGATAAGTCTTTTTTAGGGAGAGAAGACTGCAGAAAACCTAGTTTTCTTTATAAAACCATAATTCTCATTTTTTTTTACATATTTTTTGGGTCACCACGTGGAAAGTCAGCCTCAGTATATAAATGAAATTAAATTATAAGACTTGTTTCCACAATTTTATACAATTCCCTGCAATTGCTCCCATAATTTTACACAATATAATAAATTATGGCTCCTTCCCCAGAATAATTTCATCGGAAATAACCCCCTTGCTCCATTAGTTCTCTCCCAGATGCTGCCCTGGTTTTCAAGGATATTAACCAATTTATTGGGATTCTAAATTAGATGTAATAAAACTAAATCTCTTGTCATTTTTCTTATTTAAAACAGGAAATAATACCTTTTCATCCCAGTCGTATATGAGCATTGAGCTCCGAAGACCAATATCTAAGGAATTTCCTCTCATAGGCTGCAGATGTTCTTCAAGAATTTCCCGAGAATAGATGCAGCAGGAAATTGCAAAGCATTTTCGGGGAATTGCACTGAGGTGGATTGAAGAGATATACCACTTTTCCAACTGTCCCTCAAGATTAGAACTGACAGATATAATTTAGAAGAATCTCTATTCCCTTAATAGCATAAGACAGAAGTGAATTTTTGAAAATGGTATGCTCATAGTGAGAGAAATAGTTAAATTAAAATTAATTATTAAATTTAATTTCTTTACTGGTATGGTAAATAAAAATATAATTATTTTTTTGGTATACAACAGCGGTTTTTTTAATGGGAACTATTTGTTATAGATAATGAAGGAACCAATAGAAGCAAACCCTAAAGCATGAAATAATCAGGATGTTTAGGGACAATCTCCGGAGTAAATTATAGAAAAATGAAACAATAAAAAAAATCAAGTTTTGTTTTCAAATTTAATTTTTCACAAAATCACGCAGATAAATATGGGCTACAGCGCACCTAGGGCCACTTCTTTCCCACATGATAACAGAAGAGATTGAATTTATGGACAGATTGAGTGCACTTTTTCATATGCACTTTCTCATGTGGGGGCTTCATGACATGATGAACTCAAGAAAGACAGCTCAATGTGCCAAAAGATGAAATTCAAAAAAATTTCAATGCCATGAAGAATACTATAGTGTCATCTTTATTTAAGCTATAAAATTCTATAAAAACTTTCTAAAATAATTAAAATTATTTTAATTTAATTAAATTTAATAAACTATTATTAACATTTAGTTAAAATTATTAACTCATCTTATCAACAGTTGTTACTTCATCACATATAAGAATATTTTTAGACGAATATGGTTTATCTTTTTACGAATCCAACATGACATTCAAAAAGTGCATATGAATCTTAAGTAAAGATTAAACTACTAGATGGTGATCTATACTCTTAACATCAGTACTAGAACTCCAATATACCTTAGTATCTTAACCCTTCAGTTTACAAAAGCATAATCAATAAAGTTTACTGGGCAAACAGGAAAATCAGCAAACGACGCTTGACTAAAAACCCTTTCAAAGCCATAAAGCATTTAGTCATTCCAACAACCAAGGTTCCAAGGCTTTATTTTGAGGTTATAATTGGTGCTTTGAGAGTTAAAACGAGACAGAGCACAAGTTGACTCTTTTAGCAGAACAACAGAATAGGATATTCCTATTATACAAAAATTGAGTACTACCGTAAGACCGTACTACCGGTAAGATGTCATAAAACTCTATAAAAACTTTCTAAAATAATTAGAATTATTTTAATTTAATTAAATTTAATAAACTATTATTAACATTTAAAATTAGCCTCATCTTATCAACAGTTGTTACTTCATCACATACAAGAATATTTTTAGACAAATATGGTTTATATTTTTACGAATCCAACATGACATTCAAAAAGTGCATTCAAAGCCCATCTTTATTTAAGCTATAAAATTCTATAAAAGGGTTCTAATATGATTGTAAAATAAGCCTCATCTTATTATCAGTTGTTACTTCATCACACATAAGAATGCTTTTAGACAAATACGGTTTATCTTTATACGAAGCCAACATGGCACTCAAAAAGTGCATATGCATTTTAAAATTGTTATTAGAGAATGCTTGACAATCATACAAGATGTGGAGTTCCGCCACTTTTTTCTGCTGTTGTTTCTGAGCATCTGAATGAGAATCTTCCTGGGTATGAATAGCCATAATTTAACATGGTATCCTCGTGATGATAAGACAGCAAACTTTATCGATTATGTTTTATTTAAACTGAATGCTGGCAGGATTAGTACAAGATACTAGGGAATATAGGAGTGCTATTACTGATCTTAATAGTAAAGATCACCATCTAGTAGTTTAAGGGGTAATTTAAAGTTTAAATTTGGAAGGGTAAGTACCTCCCGAGAAATTATGATGTTGGTAGACCTCAGGATGAGAATTTCAGAGAAAGTTAAATTTGACAATGCGGAAGATGAATAGAATAATTTTGGGAAAACAATTTGCGAAGTTGCTGATGGTGTCTTAAGGAAGAGAGTTGGGAATCCAGCTAGGAATAATAGTGAAAAAGCTTTATGTTTAATAGAGAGGAGAAGGGGATTAAACAAGAATTATCGGAGTGACAGATCATACTGAAACAAAAGAAATGTAAAGAATTTGGCGTAAGTATTGAAACACGAACTAAGGATGTGTGAAGTAGTGACCATGGATAAAATTGCCGACAATCACGTAGATGCAACTAGGCGGCAAAATAGTAAAATTTTCTACAGGCATGTTAAAAAATTGAGAAGGAGTAGTTAATCCAGACTTGTCTAGGTTAAAAATAGGAATGGAGCCTCAATGAGTTAAAATTTTTTCTAAGAATACCTCAGATGTGTAGGAAGATTTTTGTGTGAGAAAAAATTAGCAATTAGCAACAGTACTAAACAGTGAAAGTGTGGTAAATTAGTTTCTTAAATATGGTGGCTCTAAGGCTAGAAATAAGCTACTGAACATTATGAATATAGTTTTAGAAAAAGGGGAAGTTCCTACCAATTTTAGAAAAACCTTAACGAAACCACTGTATAAGAAAGGTGGTAAGAGTGAGTGCGGTAATCATCGAGGCATTAGTCTGGTCTCTGTAGGTTTTAAATTACTTGGTATATGATGCTTCTTAGACTGATAGATGCTGTAGACAACGTTATAAGAGAAAAGGGTTTTAAAGAAGCAGAGGATGTACTGACCAACTTTTCAATCACAGGTTAATAATTGAGAAGTCCTTAAGTTATCAAACACCTTTGGTCCTCATTTTTAGCAGCAAGCGTATGATTCTGCTGATAGAAGAGCTTTAGTGAGATCTTATCATTGTATGGTATACCAGAAAAACAAATTGAAGTAATAAGTGCTATGTATGAGAATAACACTGCTGCGGTTAAGGTAGGAAATGAGGTTAGCAGCTGGTTTCGTATTAAATCATGAATTAAGCAGGGATGTGTTTCATCCCCCTTTATATGGATCATTTTCATGAACTTAGTTTTAAGGAGCACAGGAAAGGTAATGAGAGACCAGGGAATCAAATGGGCAGGAAATTCGTCCTGAATTTAGATAATGCTGATGATTCAAGCATCCTAGATGAAAGAGTGAAGAAAATGAATGAACTTTTAAAGGTTTTGCGACTTCAGGGTACTAGAATAGGCTTGAAAACTAATTTTAAGATGACTAAGTCACTAGGCTAGGAATAATTGAAGATGGAAAGGGGACGTTGGGGAACGTAAATCTTGATCAGGTGGATAACTTCACTTCCCTTGGTAGTATTATTAGTAAAGACGGTGGGAGCAGTGAAGATGTCAAAATTAGCGAGGCCAAGTCTCGGGTTTTTTTTCTCAGTAAAAATAAGTTTGGAAGAACTGGAAGGTAAGTCTGCAAACCAAGATTAGAAAATTGGAGCTACAGTGATAACAGTGGTCAAATATGGTTCTGAAGCATGGGTGCTCATATTTTTCAGAGATGCTCCGTTCAGAGATAGTCTGTGGTTGGGGTGGGAGGATGATATAGGGAATAATTTAAAGGAAACGGAAACTTGTTGGGACAGTGTAAAGAGGGAAGCTTAGAATAGATTGGAATGGAGGAGGAGTGTGCGTAGCTGTGTTGACCTCAGGCAGCTTGGTGCTACAGTGAGCTGATAGTAGTAATAGTAGTAATTAGTATTATGGATTGCCAGACGTGGTCCCAATTGAGCAGCCGTATAGAAGCCAGAATTTCACATCTTACAACTTTTTTTTCTTTTGAATTGCTGAAGAAAATAGTTTTAGGCCCAATTGCAGGTTTCTTCCAACCTGCAAGACTTGAAAGAAAGCAATGATTAAAAGAAAGAAGTCTCTTCTTCTGCAAGAAGTGAGAAAGCAGTTAATGTGATTTCTTTGAGGCTTGGGAGACTGTAGGTAAACATTGGTGGACGTTCAAATTTTAATATTAGACATCATGTTACACATGTTGTTTACCTATCATTCTTTTTAAACTATTACTCATTAATGCACTACAATATTTTAAAATCAGAAGTAACTTTTTATTACTTTCTAATAGGTCACCATCTTGTCATTTTGCTTTTGGCGATGATGGCAATCCTTACTTTTTCGAGAGAACAGAGTCTGAATTTTATTCAAAAATGTTAAATTTGCTTAAAACAATTCTACCATGGTTTAGTGCAATTCGTCTGGCTTCAAATAGATACAAGTTTGAGCTCCTTAATATATGTTGAGAGCACCAAAGATTATGGGTACCCACTTTACACTTACCCACTTCATAAGTTGCTCTTTTTGGAGAATACCTTAAATAAGATCTGAGAAAATTAGGTCTGAGATGAAAATAGAAGAGTGAATCTTATGGTATATCAGAGTCTCTGATATTCTAAGCTTTTCATCGGTTTTCAACAATCTGCTTATTAAAAAGTTTGATAAGTAGACAAAAGGATAGTTATGTCCGATTTTAAGGTATTCTTCATGGTGAACAGCTAACTTTCAAGCCCCACATTGACAAAAATAAACAGAAGGTATGCATGATTTTGGTATTCCAATAAAGCTAATAAACAAAAGTTCTCGCTTGATTGTGATAATCGTGGTACATACAATTATTCAGTTGTACGTCTCTTATTGCCCAAATATACGAATTTCGACTTTTTCTTTTCTAAAGCCGCTTTCAAAGGTTTGTGATAAGGTTAAAATTCTAACAAAGCCACCTGGAAAGATCGTTCGTTCAGCACCAACATCGTTGCTTGATTTAGAATTGAATACATATGAGTCTTCGCTTGATTGCGAGAATCCTGTAACATTTAATTATTCAGTTGTACGTCTCTTATTGCCCAATTATATGAATTTCGACTTTTTCTTTTCTAAAGCCGCTTTCAAAGGTTTTTGATAAGGTTAAAATTCTAACAAAGCCATCTGGAAAGATCGTTCGTTCAGCACCAACATCGTTGCTTGATTTAGAATTGAATACATATGAGTCTTCGCTTGATTGCGAGAATCCTGTAACTTTTAATTATTCAGTTGTACGTCTCTTATTGCCCAATTATATGAATTTCGGCTTTTTCTTTTCTAAAGCCGCTTTCAAAGCTTTGTGATAAGTTTAAAATTCTAACAAAGCCATCTGGAAAGATCGTTCGTTCAGCACCAACATCGTTGCTTGATTTAGAATTGAATACATATGAGTCTTCGCTTGATTGCGAGAATCCTGTAACTTTTAATTATTCAGTTGTACCTCTCTTATTGCCCAATTATATGAATTTCGACTTTTTCTCATTTCTAAAACCGCTTTCAAAGGTTTGTGATATGGTTAAAATTCTAACAAAGCCATCTGGAAAGATCGTTCGTTCAGCACCAACATCGTTGCTTGATTTAGAATTGAATACATATGAGTCTTCGCTTGATTGCGAGAATCCTGTAACTTTTAATTATTCAGTTGTACGTCTCTTATTGCCCAATTATATGAATTTCGACTTTTTCTTTTCTAAAGCCGCTTTCAAAGGTTTGTGATAAGGTTAAAATTCTAACAAAGCCATCTGGAAAGATCGTTCGTTCAGCACCAACATCGTTGCTTGATTTAGAATTGAATACATATGAGTCTTTGCTTGATTGCGAGAATCCTGTAACTTTTAATTATTCAGTTGTACGTCTCTTATTGCCCAATTATATGAATTTCGACTTTTTCTTTTCTAAAGCCGCTTTCAAAGGTTTGTGGTAAGGTTAAAATTCTAACAATGCCATCTAGAAGGCCATCCAGAAATGCCATCTCATTCGTTCAGCACCAACATCGATGTTCGATTTAGAATCCCTGTATATACTTCGAGACGAATTCTTCACGCTCTGAGTGTGTGTCGCATTGAACGGAACAGTCTGCCTGAACGAAACATGCCAGTTTAGATATATCTGTCCTTTAATTTCGGTACCTTTAGAAAAATTATAAAACAGCGCTTTAGTTTATCTCTTGTATATTTTCATCCTTAGTTAATGGGAATATAGTTTCCCTTTATTGGGTTTCTCCCTTTATTGCTCGTTCATTGCTTTTTCCCTTTTTACTTTTTTATATCCATTTCACTATTCTGGCTGATGTGTCCTACATTTTCTTCTCTATATCAGAGGTAATCAGTATTTTCGCTACCTAAATAATCGCTTTTACATTACTAATTATTTAAGGAGAAAAAAATTTTGTCTAAAAATACTTTAGTTTACATTGTCTTGTATGATTTGTGTTAAAGTTATGCGGAAAGCATAATTAATTATTAATTAATTCATTAATTAATTAATAATTAATTAATATTCTGACAATTCGAATCCTTGAAGAGTGGATAAATAAAAAACTTAAACATATTGAAATTATTAACGAACACCTACCCCAGCATGCTTAGATGTTTCATGGAAACATTTTTAACCATCGGGTCCTCTCCCCATCGGCTCTGCGATATCTTGAATTGAACCCCAGGCTCTACTGTGCAGGCAGAAATCAATCCACGATGATATCACAAGTATCACAAGTAGATCAGTCAAGGGATGAATCATGGTTTTTCATCCCAACCACACTCCTTCGAAACTTTTACGGCTTTCCAAAATATTATCTTCATTTTTTATGTAATTTGTCAGCCTATGACAGATATCTTTGAAGGTAGGAACCCCCCCCCCCACTCCTTTTTGAAAATATCTTGTATCCGTTCAGATATAATTAAAATATAATCTGGGGTATAATGAGATCTTATATAATTTTTCAAATAACATTACCTTACTCTAAGTATCGAATCATTTTTATTTGTCAACAATTCGCAAATAATTTCCCCTGAACCGGTCATTTTTTATTTATCTCTTTTTGCTTTAAATTTAAAAATTAATATGTGTGTAAAATTTTATACCTAAGTTATTTTTATAGATATAATTTATTTAAATTACATATTAATTATTATTTATACATAATAATTATATACATAAAATTTATTATGCTTATTATGTATTTTAAATTAACTTGTCATTCTAAATTTATATCTTTTTCACTCTGTACTTTTATCCAAGGCTGATTATTTAAATTCTCCTTAATTTTTATATATTTTGTCAGTATTTTTAAAGGGCTATGAATAAAGCACCATTAGGAATAGTAATGCAGTTAAGTTCAATTCAGAAATATTATGAAAAACAAATTTAGTTTTCTTCACATTTTTTTTTTTACTCCCTTTGTATGGAAATTCAAGATAATGTGAACATGAAAGGGTGTTTCCATAGCGACAGTAAAAGAATGGAGATCTTTCAATTTGAGCTTTCTTTATTGCTAATAAAAGCTTGCGAAATCTTGAAATTTCAACGTTCCATTTCACAAGAGCTGGGGTTTGCAATATGTGACGTACATAATGTCCATAAAAATTCAGTTTGACCCAGTTCAGATTGGGTCAAACTGAACCAGTTCACAACTGTAATGCTAAATATACAAGTATTTTTCTCAATCGGTTATAATAATACTAGACAACTTAGTATCAACTTTTTCTATGCTGTTTAAGTTTTCTTTAACGGCTGCATAGATTGCAATTCTACTATCACAAAATTTTCAGATTTTCACTAAATTTCCCAAATGAAAATTGGGTTTTTCGAAATTTTGCCGAAAATTACTGTTTGTAACACAATCTTTGCCGCAAAATGCAATCATTAATTTTCGTTGACGCTAATTTCTGGGGAAATTCTGGAGAGCCTAATTCGGAGAAACTTCGGGAAATCCTTAAAAGTTCAGGGACAGCGGAAGACCTGATATAATTACCAACAAGCATATTATAAAATACAAAGGATGTTTTTGGTCAGTGGGGCGGTGGGTAGTATCAGGAAAGGAAATAAATAATAGTCAGTCATTAGAAAACCATAAAATTTTTTTGGAACAATCATAAGCTTTCAGCAAGGCGTGCGCTCACAGCCCCTGCATGTCTGCAGCAAGGGCAATATTTTATCTGCCGAAAAATGTTGAAAACAAATCTCGCGACCTGTGTAATACTTGCTCTGGGCTTACAACAATGTTCACTCAGAGGCAGTTTTCGCATTTTCAAGGCACTTTAGTTGACGATTTCGGAAGTCTTATTCTACACAGCTGCAATTTTTGGCAGACAACAGCAGTCGTCTGACCAGACATGCAATAGTTGCAACTGTGCGACATTTTCATACGAAATGTATGCGATTTATCGAATCGTCAGCATTACATTAAATGTTATTACATTAAATTATATACATTACATTACATTAAATATGTGAAATAAGATTTCATTAATAAGCTAATGAGATACATAAAATAAATGAAAAGATTAAACAATTCAAATGAATAATAAATCACCCTTTAATAAAAGAAATAAAAACAACAAATAATAGATAAACAAAAAATAATAACATAGACATAAATAATAAAATTTTTTGATAAACAAAATAAAATCTTTTTGGAAATAGGTCGTTAATTCTATTACACATATTTCATTTTTATCAATGCTATTGAGACTATATCAAGTACCCAAATAAATCGATAAACAAAAAATAATAACATAGACATAAATAATAAAATCTTTTTGATAAACAAAATAAAATCTTTTTGAAAATAGGCCGTTAATTCTATTACACATATTTCATTTTTATCAATGCCATTGAGACTATATCAAATACCCAAAATAATTTGACTGTTTAATTATTGCTGTTCAATCATTGTTTATTCAGTTGCATATTCACTTGTTATTCAATTGTTATTAGTAACTATTGTTATTCAATGCTTTTTGTATAAGTCAAACAATTTGAAATGAAACATCTATAGAAAACTTAGAAATTGCCCTAAAAGACTCTTCTTCTGAGCAGCTCATTTAAATAATCAGCATAAATTGTATATACACGTTACTAATAGGTCAAAGATTCGGACCCCAGACACAAGGAGCATGTGGAACCAATTAGGGGAATTTCAACCTAAAAGTTTTGGCCAAACTAGATTTCGATAAAAACTTTTTTGATAGTTTCATTGAAAAAAAAATCAAAAAGGACAAAACTGGCCCTTGCCTTGATTTTTAAGAGCATTTATTTTGATTATATATTTACTTATAATTCATTACACATTAACAATCATTCTTCATTGGTGATAGTTGTCTAAGACCCGTTGAAAGTGTTGTTTATCTGGTCTTCCCACTGGTTCCTCACTGACACACACCCGCCGGCTCCTTTCTGAACATTTTGAACAAAAAATTGCGCCTCTTACGCTCTACTTGTAGAAAATATCACACGTTTTAACCGAAAAATCCTAGCGTCCCTTTATAATTTTGTTGTAATACCTCAATTCCTTTACCTAGCCCCTTTTGGGCAAATTTTTTCAACTGGTTAAAAAGTATAGATTTTCTGAATATTTACTTCGGCTTCCCCCTTGGACAAGAAATACTACAATGATTAAAATGTATAAAATAACTTATCTTGAGCTTGCCATTTCCAAACTGATTAGTAGGTATAATTCAAAAGTGTAATCCCATCCCTGGAGCCAAATTATCAAAATTTGAGTGTATATAGAAAGAAAAGAAAGAAAAAGTTTATTTGAGCCCTACGGCCATATACAACAAGATTTAATGATACAACACTGCATAGAACACACACTCAATAAAAAAACAATACTTATTTTCATTCTCTCGGGCTCGACTGAGCCTCTCCAGCCTTTTCCACATATCGTGCCATTTTGCATATGGTTCCAGGCTTTGAAGACCTCAGGATATCAGAAACGAACATAAATCACTCCGTATATGAAATGGGTTGTCCCCTCCGCAATCCCTCGCTCTTTACGCTAGAGTTTGACTCTTTGCCACATTTCTACTTTTTAAAACAATTAAAACTTCAGCGTAAAGAGCGAGGCGTTGAGGTGGGGACAACCCATTCCATTTACGGAGTAATTTCTGTTCGTTTTAAGTTTTAATGTCGCTCCTTACTTTCAGTTAAAAAAAAAACTAGTTGTTTTTATTTATTCCTTGCTAAAAACTAGTCAAACAGGTTTCATAAGCGATTTTCATTTGTCGAGTGATTGCAAAATAAGTTCATAAAAACTTGCCAAAAAGCTCTATTTACTATCAGAATCTATTTACTTGCCATATATATATATATATATATATATATATATATATATATATATATATATATATATATATATATATATATATATATATATATATATATATATATATATATATATATATATATATATATATATATATATATATATATATATATATATATATATATATATATATATATATATATATATATATATATATATATATATGTATATATATATATATATATATATATATATATATATATATATATATATATATATATATATATATATATATATATATATATATATATATATTTTTAACTACGTAAAACTATATGTATATATATATATATATATATATATATATATATATATATATATATATATATATATATATATATATATATATATATATATATATATATATATATATATATATATATATATATATATATATATATATATATATATATATATATATTTTTTAACTACGTAAAACTTGCGAATATACAACATTCTTCGCTGTCCCATTGTCGTGCATATAAATAGATTGTCAGGTTTACTGACTCTTGAACATGCAACATACAATTGTCCATGGGAAAAACAATCCGTATTCAGACCTATACCTCATTATTCTAATGATGTGTCCCTGTGTCCCGGTCGTCATTTATATTCCCTGTGTCCCGGTCGCCATTTGTGTCCCGGTATCCCAGTTTGTAATTTCTCTTTGAGTTTCCCGGTCGTCATTTATATTCCCTGTGTCCCGGTCGTCATTTGTGTCCCGGTGTCCCGGTCTGTAATTTCTCTTCGAACAATCCCTGTGTCCCGGTCGTCATTTATATATCTTCCCTGTGCCCCCGGCGTCCCCGTTGTAGTTATGTCCCTGTGTCCCGGTTGTCATTTATATTCCCTGTGTCCCGGTCGTCATTTGTGTCCCGGTGTCCCGGTCTGTAATTTCATCAGCTGACAAACATGACGTCAGTCGACAAAAAACTTCATGACGCATACAGCTCAATCCTTATAATGACGTCAGTCGACAAACATGACGTCAGTCGACACAAAAACATGACGTCACTCGACAGACATAACACACATACAACTTATTTATCTATATATATAAAAATAAGTTGTCTGTCTGTCTGTCTGTAGATCAGGTGACGTCATGTTTCTGTGTCGGCTGACGTCATGTTTTCGACTGACGAAATTACAGACCGGGACACCGGGACACAAATGACGACCGGGACACCGGCACAAAGGGAATATAAATGACGACCGGGACACAAGGAATGTTCGATTAGCAATCACCATCAACAAAGCACCGGGACACAAATGACGACTGGGACACAGGGAGTATAAATGATGACCAGGACAAAATTAAAAAAAAATTAAAAACTAAAAAAAAGGTAAAAACTACAAAAAAACTAAAAAGAAAAAAAAACTAAAAACTAATAAAAAACTAAAAAGCTAAAAAGCTAAAAACAAACTAAAAAAGAAAATAGAATGAAAACGGAAAAAAAATGAAAAATAAAGGAGAAAAACAAAACTAAAAAAAAAGAAAAAAAAACTAAAAAAAGGTAAAAAACTAAAACCTAAAAAAAGACCAATTCAAAAACGAATGTATATACAGACCGGGACACAAATGACGACCGGGACACAGGGAATATAAATGACAACCAGGACACTCAAAGAGAAATTACAGAATGACGCAACACAAATGACGACCGAGACAAAAATGACGACCGGGACACCGCGACACAGAGAATATAAATTACGACCGCGACACTCAAAGAGAAATTACAAACTGGGACACCGGGACACAAATGACGACCGGGACACAGGGAAACAACAACAACGGGGACGCCGGGGGGCACAGGGGGATATATAAATGACGACAGGGACACAGGGAATGTTCGATTAGCAATCACCATCAACAAAGCTCAAGGGCAATCATAAGAATAATGAGGTATAGATCTGAACTCAGATTGTTTTTCCCATGGACAATTATATGTTGCATGTTCAAGAGTCGGTAAACCTGACAATCTATTTATATGCACAGACAATGGGACAGCCAAGAATGTTGTACATTCGCAAGTTTTACGTAGTTAAAAAAATATATATATATATCTATCTATATTCACAGGTGGGACACAGGGACGCAACTACAATGGCGCGTAACTAATATGGCGCGTAACGACTTGTGCGTGCGGGGGGGCTTGGGGGGCGCGAAGCGCCCCCACCAACTAGGTGTTATACCTACAGCTAGTATATATCCAACAGCTAGTATATATATATATATAGATATTCCGTTTTTTTTTCTGTTGGAATGACGGGTGATAAATAAATAAATAACTTCGATAAGGGTTCTGCAAGGAATTTAGGAGCACTGTCATAAATTTAATCAAGGGCTTCCTGCGCTAATAGTACATACTAAATGAATGAATCTTTTATATTGCACAAGAAACATAATGTTAAACATCAAGGATATTTAATTAATACCTGAAAACTTTATCCTCAACTTATGAAAGTTAGCAGCGGTAATATACACCTGGGAACTCTCATTTATGTGGAAAAGATATATATCTTTTGTGGGAAAGTTCAAAAGGGATTTGAAGTGAAGCCTATATTTAATGCCCTATTTTAACTAAAACTTATATTGACTTCCACAGTTTCAACGCTTAGGTTGTACAATACGGATGGGAAACAAAAGAAACGAGCAAGAAACTAAAAAAAGAAAGCTGAAGACGAACAAAATTAGCCTATGAAAACAAAAGTGTTCTTAATGGAAGTAGAGAGGAAGCTTAGACTTGAAATGAAACAAAAATTATTACTTCACAGTTTAAACAAAATGTCTTTGCAAAACTAGATGAAATGAATTAATTCGTATTATTTTCCTATCTTTATACGACTCTAAGGAACTACCCTTTAACTGAAAATTGAGCTTGCTTTAATTTTTGTAGATAATTAAATTGGTACTCAAAGAAATACCAAAATCATGGCTGGTTAGAGACTGCTGAATTCCTTATAAATTAATCTTTGCATTTTCTGCCGGCTAGTCACAGATTTTTCTACTTCAAAGAGAATATCATTTTCGGGTGGGTTTTGTGTTTTCAAAAAGCGCTAGTTTTTCTGAAATCTGCAAATATATGGAAATATGTTTAGTCAATATATTTGACCTTGTTTGCAGATACTGCTGCATAGCTCTTCTCAGGTCAAGATTGGAAAAACATTCTAGGGACAAATTTGAGAATGATTCTTATTTTTCATCAGTTATTTGATACTTTTTATGAGTCTATCAAAGAGATTGTTCTAGATATTTGCTTTGTTTTGCATTCTAATCATGGATCTAAGAGGGCCTTTCGTCTGAATCCTAAGATGATCCCAGGTCCTTCTAAAAGCAAGAGGAAAAAAATAATTTATTGGGGGCTTTTAAGTCTGCTAGCCCCCTTAACCAATGCTATTAGCCTTTAGTGATTCAGAATCCACAAGAATATATATAATTATTTATGTTGAAAGACTTTGTGAATTCTTTGCGCTGTGTAATTATTTTCCAGGTTTCAATAAAGATATTCAAAAAGCTTGACAGGTAATAAACCCTTATCACCTTATAATGTCCTTAACCTTTATTTTAGTCTCCTTCAGCCCTTCATGCCTGGTTATCGATTGTAGTAAAGATTTTGTTGGTGAACTGAATGTTCAATACTCCATATTTTTTGAATAAATGACCTATATGAATAACTGAATAATGAATTATATAATAACTATAATAATAAAGAATTAATAAATGATTATCATTATATTTATTATAATATTTAATATAGTTATTTTAATTTTATATTTAATATTATATTATATTAAAACATGTTACAATATATTATATCACATTATTATATTATACTAGCTGTTGGGGTGGCGCTTCGCGCCACCCCAACACCTAGTTGGTGGGGGCGCTTCGCGCCCCCCCCCAAGCCCCCCCCGCGCGCGTAAGTCGTTACGCGCCATAATAGTTACGCGCCATTGTAGTTGTGTCCCTATGTCCCACCTGTGAATATAGATAGATAGATATATATATATATATATATATATATATATATATATATATATATATATATATATATATATATATATATATATATATATATATATATATATATATATATATATATATATGGTTTTAACTACGTAAAACTTGCGAATATACAACATTCTTTGCTGTCCCATTGTCTTTGCATATAAATAGATTGTCAGGTTTACCGACTCTTGAACATGCAACATATAATGGTCCATGGGAAAACAATCTGTATTCAGATCTATACCTCATGATTCTAATGATTGCCCTTGAGCTTTGTTGATGGTGATTGCTAATCGACCATTCCCTGTCCCGGTGTCCCGGTCGTCATTTATATCCCCCTGTTTCCCCCGGTGTCCCCGTTGTAGTTGTGTCCCTGTGTCCCGGTCGTCATTTATATTCCCTGTGTCCCGGTCGTCATTTGTATCCCGGTGTCCCGGTCTGTATATACATTCGTTTTTTAGTTTTGTTTTTCTCCTTTATTTTTTTCCTTTTTTTTTCTTTTTTAGTTTATTTAGATTTTTAGATTTTTTAGTTTTTTTATTAGTTTTTAGTTTTTTTTTCTTTTTAGTTTTTTTGTAGTTTTTACCTTCTTTTTAGTTTTGTTAGTTTTTTTTTTTACTTATGTCCTGGTCGTCATTTATACTCCCTGTGTCCCGGTGCTTTGTTGATTGCTAATCGAACATTCCTTTTGTCCTGGTCGCTTTCTCTTTGAGTGTCGTCATTTATTTTTTTCTTTTTTAGTTCTTTTAGTTTTTACCTTTTTTAGTTTTTTTTAGTTTTTTAGATGAAAATTTTTTTTAGTTTTTTCCTTTTTTTCTTTTTAGTTTTTTATTGGTTTTTACCTTTATTTTAGCTTATTTTTCAGTTTTTTTCCTTTTTTTTAGTTTTTTTTTTTTTTTTATTTTTTTTAGTTTTTTATCTTTTTTTAGTTTTTTTAGTTTTTTTAGTTTTTTAGCTTTTTTACTTTTTTTATTAGTTTTTAGTTTTTTTTTGTAGTTTTTGCCTTTTTTTTGTTTTTTCAGTTTTTTTTTTAGTTTTTTATTGGTTTTTACCTTTATTTTAGCTTATTTTTCAGTTTTTTTCCTTTTTTTTAGTTTTTTTTAGTTTTTAGTTTTTTTAGTTTTTTACCTTTTTTTAGTTTTTTTAGTTTTTTTAGTTTTAGCTTTTTTATTTTTTTTATTAGTTTTTAGTTTTTTTTGTAGTTTTTGCCTTTTTTTAGTTTTTTTAGTTTTTTAGCTTTTTTATTAGTTTTTAGTTTTTTTTGTAGTTTTTGCCTTTTTTTAGTTTTTTCAGTTTTGACCTCACCTGATCCAGTTTTTTCAGGTGACGTCACCTGATCCACGATCCACAGATCCACAGACAACTTATTTTTATATAGATAGATTGTATATGAATTTTTATGTTCAATTATATTAAATACTAGCTGTTGGGGTGGCGCTTCACGCCACCCCAACACCTAGCTGGTGGGGGCGCTTTGCGCCCCCCCCCCAGTCTATCGACTGACGTCATTATAAGGATTGAGCTGTATGTCGTCATGAAGTTGTTTGTCATCTCACGTCATGTTTGTCGACTGACAAAATTACAGACCGGGACACCGGGACACAAATGACGACCGGGACACCGGGAATATAAATGACGACCGGGACACATCATATACCAATTCAAAAACGAATGTATTCAAGCCGAAGTAGCTGAGTTGGTAAAGCGTTATGTTCCAGATCCGAGAGGTTCCAGGTTCGAACCTTGGCTTTAGCATTAATACGAAAGAACAAGAAAACTAAAAAAGGTAAAAACTACAAAAAAACTAAAAAGAAATACTAAAAAAACTAAAAAAGGTAAAAAACTAAAAAAGGTAAAAAACTAAATACTAAAAAAGAAAAAAACTAAAAAAAAACTAAAAAAAGGTAAAAACTACAAAAAAATAAAAAGAAAAAAAATAAAACCTAATAAAAAGAAAGTAAAAAAAACTAAAAACTGAAAAAGAAAAATAACTAAAAAAAGGAAAAAAAACTGAAAAATAAAGGAGAAAAAGAAAACTAAAACCGGGACACAGGGAATATAAATGACGACCGGGATACTCAAAGAGAAATTACAGACTGGGACACTCAAAGATAAATTACAGACCGGGACACCGGGACACAAATGGCGACCGGGACACAGGGAATATAAATGACGACTGGGACGCTCAAAGAGAAATTACAGACTGGGACACTGGGAAACAAATGACGACCGGGATACTGGGAATATAAATGACGACCGGGACACAGGGACACAACTACAAGGGGGATGCCGGGGGCACAGGGGGATATATAAATGACGACGGGGACACAGGGAAAGTTCGATTAGCAATCACCATCGACAAAACTCAAGGGCAATCATTAGAATAATGAGGTATAGATCTGAATACGGATTGTTTTTCCCATGGACAATTTTATGTTGTATGTTCAAGAGTCGGTAAACCTGACAATCTATTTATATGCACAGACAAAGGGACATCGAAGAATGTTGTATATTCGCAAGTTTTACGTAGTTAAAAACACACACACACACATATATATATATATATATATATATATATATATATATATATATATATATATATATATATATATATATATATATATATAAATATATATATATATATATATATTTCTATATTCACAGGTGGGACACAGGGACACAACTACAATGACGCGTAACGACTTACGCGCGCGGGGGGGGGGGGGGGGCGCGAAGCACCCCCACCAACTAGGTGTTGGGGTGGCGCGAAGCGCCACCCCAACTGCTAGTACTATATAAGGGTGGGCTATGAAATGACCTTGCTCTCTACGTGCCATTATCTTTGTTGTCAGTGTTTAGTCAAATTTTAGAGAAACTTATCGTTTTAAAAGTCTTTTTACTTATAAAAATTATTTTATGAGTTTCAATCTAGTTTTCGAACAAATCATTCTACTGTGCATGTTTAAGTATTTATTTTGAACTATCTTCACTTTGTACTTAATTCTTTTTGTTATCTGCTGCTTTATTCTTAGTTTTTGTAAAACCTTTGAATTTTCAATCTATTCTCCCGAATCCTTTCCATTTTTGTCGCTTCTCGCTTTTGTTTGGTCTAAGTCCTACATGTCTAGTAGAGCAATCTCTGATGATCCAGTTTTCCTCTCAAACTCAAAAGTTGACCATGGTGGCCCTTAACGGTCAAGCTTGAGACCAGTATTTTTATAAATTTATGTAAATTACCTTATTTTTGAAGTAAAAAATACAAAGCTTTAATATTGTTATTATGTGTGTCACTCTACAGCTTTCCTTACCCACAGCCTTAGTTAACTGATGATAGCTTAAGACCCTAATAGCAGAGATTCCCTCATTACTTCTAGGAGGAAGGTGATTGGCGTTCGCACAATCTCAATAGACTACTTCAAGGCATCTTTACTTTGGATGAAGGCTAACTCACTTGCCCTTAATGTTTTTAAATCTTTTAAATCAGGTTTAATTTCTTCTGTCTTAAGGTAGATCAGTAGGTTAGTAGACCAAAGTATAACCATATTCGTTTCTAGGGTATCTTTCTGGATGAAAATTTATCTTTCATGCACCAAATTTATTTCATTAAAAAGAACAAAAGCAGAAACCTTACGAAAATTCCGAAAATTTTTTCCTTGGCCAATTTGGGAATCCCCTTTTACATTATAATTTAGTTAAATTTTTATATTTCCCAGTTGTATCGATGT